>NW_024868851.1:0-61351 GCF_013358625.1 Macadamia integrifolia
AGAAAATAGATGAAGAAGCTAGGAGCACCACAAACTAACTGTAGAACTTGTGTTGTGGTCTTGAAAATGAATGTTTCTACACTATATGCCTGTCATAAATAATTTCTTTCCTAAAGTGGGTTTCAGATAAAAGGTGTCCCTCCTCCTTAAGGAAAAAGTCCAGATACATGACTCAGGGGCAATCCCATCAGAGTCACGTCAAGTCTCGAGAAGTCCCAAGAAAATCAGGAGGAAGGACACCTAGTGGGAAAAAGTGCAAGGAAAGCATCACTTTATTACATGGAATGTCTTATGGGAATATTCTCGACAAGCCATTTGTATGAATCTCCCGCTTATGACATTGGGTGGACCAGGGGCATCGAACCTTATCCACCCCTATCATTAAGCGGACTAACATTGGATAGATTATCTGTTGTTAATCTAGTGAATGTGTGAACAAGGGGGTGGGAATTCAAGAATCTTAAAATAAACAACTTTTGGTTCATGCACAATTCCACATCTCAAGCATTCGCCGTGGTCCCTTTGGCCTCATCAGGGTAATTGGTTGACTCGCTTAAATCCAGAATCACCTTCGTCATATCTTCGAGATTGTCTACTACTAGGTGATTACAACCCAATAAGCATGGATCCACCCAACATGGAAACACCCGAACAGGCCTGGGTCCATCCCGTGGAGACCTTGCAAGCAGAAATGGCTGAAGTCAAAAGAGGGATAGCTTAGATATTGCATACAATTCAGAACCCTCCCAGAGCTGATCCCAGAAATGAGCCAGCAGCAGCAACAGGAGATGTAGACTAGAATGGAGCCATAGGTCATCGTGGGAATTCTTCCCGAGCTGACTCAGGGGAACCAGAGCATGTCCAGCCAACCGGTCAGAGAGGATCTTCACCTACCCAACTAAATGGTCAATGAGGGGCCTATTCTAGGGTCCCTCCTCCTAGGGTAGTAATCGAAGATGAAGAAGAGGAATTTACAGCACACGTCTGCTTTGAGCCTCTATAGACGGAGAAAGAAAGGAAGTTCAGAGAGCAGTTGGAGAACATGATTCAAGCAGGAAAAGGCTCAAAAGGCCAAGCAGTGGATTCTAAGGAAATGATTTTCTTCTCTGGAGTGAGAATTCAAGAAAAATTCAAGTGGCAGACTGATAGATTTGATGGGTCAGGAGACCCCAAGGCTCATCTCAAGGTCTTCCTCAGCATCGCCAAGTCGTGGTAACTTGCAGATAACCAGATGGGGCAAGCCTTCATGTTAACCCTATCAGGACCAGCACTAAGGTGGCTCACACAGTTGGAGTCATCACAAACTTAGAATTGGGCGATGGTGGTGAAGGCCTTCACAAAACAATACTCCTACAATATTGAGGTGGATGTTAAATGTCGGGAGCTTGAGACATTGAGGTAGCAGCCTAAGGAAGGATTCACTACCTTCTTGATGAGATTCAGAGACAAGGCTGCCAAGATGGTAGATAGGCCTTCAAAAGCAGAGTAGGTAGAGATGTTAATAGAGAACTTGTCAAAGCCCTATTATGATGTTCTTTACTATCAGCATTTGTAAACTTTTGATGCCTTGATAACCACCGGCAAACGAGTGGAGAATAGAATTCTAAGAGAGGCCCAGTATCAAGGATGCTCCCAAGATGCAAGCAAGAACACCCAAGTCATACAGGGAAGGGTCTGGAAACTAATATTGTGAGTGCAGTTCAGTAGTCAGTCTCACCAGCCACCTCTTCACAACCCTTCATAATACAAGCAGATGCACCAGCCCAAAAGGCTCCTCGTGCAAAAAGGAAGTTTTTTGATCTGGGAATGCCCATAACAGCCACATATGAGAAGTTAAAGAAGCAAGGATTGCTAGGGATAGTGGCTTCAAGAGTGATCAGCAACCCTCCTCTAGCTTGGTACCGGGATCATGAGTATTGTGCCTACCACACTTAGAAGGGGCACAATACTGAAAGATGTTTGAGTTTACAGCATGCAATTCAGGACTTGGTAGATAATGGAACCATTGAGGTTAAGATCAAGCAGCCTTCCAATGTCAATACCAACCCACTCCCTGATCATGTGAACAATCTGGATGAAAAAACAATGGAGAGTGACCCCACTCAACTCATTGTACCTAGAGCTAGGAAGAATCATATGAATGCCCGTGCTTACAGAAGAGTTATGAGTCAAAGGGCTGGAGTCATAAGAACCCCTAGAAGAAGAGAATCATCAGAGGAAGAGTTAGAAGATCGGGTGCCCCCCGTCCATCTCTCCTCATCAGAAGAACCCACCACACCGCATTACCAGCCTCCACCACATTATCAGCCTCTGCCATATTATCAGCCTCCGCTATATCATCAACCTTTCCCTCACCATCAAAGTGGAGGAACCTCTTCATTCTATCACCCCCAATCTTTATATCCTACCTCTCACATTACATCATCTTCATACCATCCCACTTCATATCCCTCATCACCCTTATACAAATCTCATTCTCAAGGTTCAATGCATAACCTAAAAGAAGGATGGATGGACGGGTACGATTGGAAGGATATGCCTTCACTACCAGATTCCCCAAAGATGACTTCATTAATAGGGTCAGTAAATGCATCAGGGGAAGGCTAGGAGAGTGATCACACTTCTCTAATTCATCCTGCTGTAACTTCAGAAAACAATCCTGAGGTAATTGAAGAGATTATAGCTAATCTTCTCAGAGTGGTAACCACATTGGCCATAGGGAAGCAGATCAAAGAATACACTTCCTTAATCCACATAAGAAGTGACATAGAGGATGATGAGTCAGGACTAGTCCAACTTTGAGCCAGCAATGATAGGACCAACCCTATGGAAATCTTTTGATCCGTACGCTTTAAATACTAGGAGCATTTGGATACCAGAGAATTTGATAGTCTTGAGGAATCTGAGGAAGAATCAAGTGGGAGTGAAATCAGCAAAGAAGAGGATGATGGCGATGACATTGAGGATGAAAATAAAGATGAGAATGATGGAGATGACTCTGATTCTCGAGAGGATAAAGGGTATCTAGACTAAGATGACTACCAAGGGCCTTGGTATAATGAT
The DNA here is from genome assembly GCF_013358625.1 of Macadamia integrifolia. Lineage (NCBI taxonomy): Eukaryota > Viridiplantae > Streptophyta > Magnoliopsida > Proteales > Proteaceae > Macadamia > Macadamia integrifolia. The sequence goes on from NW_024868851.1 coordinate 3,064, forward strand.
TATGAAGATGAGTCAGAATATTATTCACCAGATATCCGACATGGTTCTCAGTCTATGCCATTGGCAATGAAGACCTAACAGCTGATCCAACAAGTGGCATTTACCCTTCCCTATGCATGGAGGGAGATGATTCTACATCAGATTCAGAGAATGAGGGGGAATCTGGAGAGCCAATGCAAGTTTATATGGATGAATAGTACTCCACATTTGAGTTGGAAGAAAAATTTTGTGAAGTGTATTCCAACACATTGAGAATGCAAGAAAGGGTAAAAGAAATTGACGAAATGTTAGGGGAAGTAATCGTCAGTGATCTTTGCTATCGGGAGCAATTGGATGATCTGGAGGAAATAGGACTAGATGACACAATCACAGAGGTGGTAGATGCTGCATTCGAATAGCTTTCTAATGCAGTTAATAAGCTACGAGCTAGGGTGGCGGATATTTGTGGAGATCCTTGACTTCCCACCCCAAGCAGGGAAAGAGAATCAGAAGAAGATGATTCTATGGTGGGGATAATCACCCTAACCAATAGTGATGATAAAGATAGTAATCCCACCAAGATTATTGTGAAAAAACAAATCAACATGATGGAAACTAGAAATGGGAAATACTACAAAGGCAAGGGTCTAGCAGTAAAGCAGCCAAGGGCTATTGAGGCCGAAACTAGCAGCATAAAGAAAGAGCCAGAGAACCTAGTCTTGGGTCAAATCAAGAAGTCCCAAGAAAACATCTCCATTTGGGGATTGTTGATGGCATCCCCTTCGCACCGTGAAGCAGTCTTGAGGTCTCTCGCTAATGTATAAGTGCCAATTGAGATAAATTCGATGCACCTTCCACATATAGTAGGAGCAACATATATGCAGTGCAGTCCCTGATGTTCTTAGATTCTGAGCTTCCTAAGGAAACCCAACACAATCGGGCTCTCCACATTACAGTTGAATGCCTTGACAAAGTGGTTCCTCAGGTTCTTGTTGATAATGGGTCCACTTTGAATGTGCTACCATTGAGATCAGCAAAGAGTATCGATATCAACTTGGAAGAAATGAGGCCAACCACGCAAACCATAAGGACATACGATAATACAAAGAGGAAGATCCTTGGCATCACTACAGTTGCTTTAAAGATTGGCCCGATGAAGTTTGATGTTGATTTCCAAGTCATTGATATACCGACAGCTTTTAACATGCTCTTGAGAAGGCCTTGGTTGCATCCTGCGAAGGCGGGGTCCTCTAGTCTCTATAAAAAAATGAAGTTTATTCATGAGGGGAAAGTGGTCTTAGTGGCCGGAGATCCTAAAGTGATTAATACTTTGGCCAACATTGAAAATGGGGAAGAACAAAACCAGGAGCTACAACTAAGTGGTTTTGAAATAGACACCACTTGTGCAGCTATTGCCAAAGAAGCTCCGAAGGAGAAAATCCCAGCTAACTATGAAAGCTATCTAGAGTCTACCAGTGAATCAGATGATGAAGAATATGTAGTACTTTCCTGGCATGGGGCTGGGGAAATATCATCAAGGAGTTCCAAAGTAGCCTAGTTTGGTAGTGAACAAAGGGAAGAATGGTCTCGTGTTCACTCCTCCAACTATCAAAGGGCAAAAAGTGCTGAGGATGACTAGGAAGATCTCTGTCACTTACTACCCTACTCTCAATAGATACTTTGTGAAAGAAGGAGAGGCTTTCCCCTTTTGTGAGAATGTAGAGCCGTGGTTTGATGAAACCGCCGCCAAGATGCAACCAGGACTTGAAATTTTCTTCCAAGATGAGTTCTATTGGGTGACTCATGAAATGGAACAACAGAAGATGCTAGTCAAAGAAGGTGACCAAGACAGTTGCATCACTGGGATAGTAGAAATTGCACCGATTGAGACTGGGTCTTCCTCTGATGATCCTACAACATTGATCCAATCAAAGGAGGCACCTAGTCCTCGAGTTCTCATGAAGAGAGAATGGGAGAAGAAGATAAGGCTCACCTAGAGTCTGCCGCTTCCCATTGATTTGAAAGGTTTCATTTGCTCTCTCCTACAAGAGCCAAGAGCCTGAGAGTTGTATGAGCTCAAGCCCCATCCTTTCAGAGGAAGAAGTATGTATACAAAACAGAGGAAAGCATAGAGGATGATGGTTTGTATGTACTATGCCTGAACCAATTGGAATGGGAAGGCTCATGAAGGTGGTAAAAGATGTGGTAAATGTAAAAACTTTAAAGAATTAAAAGCAAAAAAAAAAAATAGTTGCATTTATTTATTGCATTTCATAGCATGCATGAGAGAAAGTTTGTTTGGAAAAAATAAAAGATTATTTATTTGATTGCATAACCCATCGAGCATGGATTTAAAAAAATTTGGCAGCATAACAGTGCTAAAACAAGATTTCTTAAAATTTTCAAATAGAAGCACCTGATAGACAACATACATATACGAATAAGCATAATCAACAAAGGCTAACTAACGTTGTTACAACCAAATTACAATAAGTTTATAAAGCAGAAAAAACTAACCAAAAGTCACCAACAACATCATAACACTATACTAGTAAGTCCAAATTACAGAGAAAAGTATAAAAAAAAAATAGTCTACCACAAACACATAAACAATATAGAGACAAGTAAAAAGCTGATTAGGATAGGCAAGCTAAGCCCTCAGAGACCCTCATCATCATCTAGCTCTACTACTTCATCCCTCCTAGGTCTCGATCTAACATTGAGCTGATGGTCATAGTAATCAAGCCTCGCATTCACTAGTTGCACATCCCTCCAAAGTCAGGTAAAGTCCACTGAAATAGCATCGGACGTTGAGTCCAAATCTTCGCTCAATCTTAGGAAGGAATTCTCTAATGTAGCGTGCCTTTCTAAGATATTTTCCTCTCTAGTAGCAATCTTATCTAGTCTTCTCAAAAGCTGATCTTACCCATATTTTAAGGACCTTATGCTGGTCATCATACTCTTAAAGTCAGATGCGCCACTCTCAGGTGGTGGAGCTCTATGCTGTGGGTTTGCACCCCTAGCAAAGTTAGGATCAACATCTCTTAAATCAAGAGGCTCCTCCTCGAAGATATCCTCATCCAGAAAGTCTTCCCCTTTGAATTAAGGAATATAATCCTCGTCCTACTCACTATTCTCTTCCTCCTCCATGTGGACATCCTCCTTGTTCCTGCCTCCTTAAGCTCTTACCCTCTGAGGTACCTCTATAAGAGCTTGGAGACCCATTTTGCGTTGGTTTTTCTTGCTAAATTTGTCTGCTGGAGTCTTTCCCTCCTCACCACTCAAATCCACCCCAAAGGACTCAAAAACCCTGGTGAGGGTCCTACCATATGGGAAACCTCCATCCTCAGGATGTGTGGCATGATGCTCCATAGTCTTAAGCATAATGTAGGGCAAGCATAAATGCTCGGCACCTCCCTCCAAGGCCTTGTAAATGCAGAAGGCTCTGTAGGCTGCAATGAAGCTCACTTAGTTCCTATGACCTCCTCTAGGGAGCAAATTAAACTGAACCAAGCAAGAAAATACATGAGCCTTCGGTTTGCATGTTGCCTCAGAATCTGAACACACCCTGCTGCCACTAATGGTCTCGTAAATGTGGTCCTGCATGTCCAAACTTAAAGATGGGCCCACGGGCTTACTCCTTGGGGAGCTATAGAATTGATGCCCAACTGATGACATATCTAAAATACTAGCAAGAGTGTCCACAGTCAAATGGATATTCACCCCTTTCACCATGCTGGTGATTGAGTACTCCCTATACTGGTAAGAGACCTCCAAATTACAATAAAATCTTCGAACAAGGTGTTCATAGCATGGGCGGTCAATATCAAGGATGGACTGCTAACCTAGTGTAGTAAATCTCTCCTGTAGTTGAATCTTACTAAAACCACAAGCTACCACAGTTTTTTCCATCATTACAGACCTTTTTAGGAAGGTCTGCCAATTCGTCACAACCCTCATACTCCGGAAGAGTCTCTCATCATAGTCTAGAAGACCTATGGGGGCATGTCCTTGTTGTCTTGTGTGATTAATTGAGGGACTAGTCCCTACACCTTTCCTTTTAGAAGTTGTGGCCCTACGTCTATTAGAAGAGGATGCAGGTTCCTTGCCCTTGCGAGAAGTCATCCTAGTAAGAAAAGAGAAGAAATAGTGATAACTAAGAATGTTGCATGACAAAGGAAGTAAACAGGAGGGTGAGCAAGCACATGTAAATGCACCCAAATAAATAATGTGGATCATTATAAAAAGAGTGGTGGTTAAGCCATGGAGAAATGAATAGAAGGAAATCCCCAAACATGACATCCACAAGCATGTTACAAAATAGAAGAGTAACAAAGGAGCATAAAGCATGGCAAGTGAGAAGTGATGGAAAGCCTCATAATAATTTCTTCAATTGGGGTAATTGGAATCAAATGGTAGAAAACGCTCAATTTTAATGTACAAGTTCAATCCAAGAGGATGAAAATCCCATAAAGTTGTAGAAATTGAAGCTTACATGTAAATGATAGTAATACCTATCATTATACAACCAAGAATATGTAAACATTTCTATTATGACATTGAAGTGCAAGGAATGAGAGAGAGATTTCCAAATTTGGAAAACAAAAATTCATTATCATAGGGGTAATAGAGGCATACAACCAATAAGTGTAAGTCAAATATCACTGCACCAACAATTAATGGTAAGTGATTCAAAGTTGTTCACAAGTATGGAAAGAAGTGAAGAGAATCATAGAAACCCCAAAAAAAAAATTTTTTTTTCAAGAAGCCTTACTCAAAAGAGATGGATTTTCCTAGAAATGAGATGGAATTGGAAGCATATAAAAGTTTCCATTATCTTTCCAACAATGTAAGTGCAAATCAAGGATAAGAAATCCCAACTGAGTTGTTAGTTGGGGAGAAAAGAGAAGAAATAGAAGAAAACCCCAAATTGGAGGAATTAGGGCAAGGTTTGGGATTTTCTCCTATAGATTGGTTAGTAAAGCCCAAAACTATGAATGAGTCACAAATGAAGCATCATATTCTCATGGAATGACTATTCTATGGAAAGAGACATAAAAGAAATAAAGTTTTGGGAAGAATATATACCCCTTATGGAGTTTGCCTATAACAATAGTTATCAAGCTACAATTGGAATGGCTCCATATGAGGCATTATATAATAGGAAGTGTAGAACTCCTTTATATTGAATGAGGTAGGCGAACGCCAAATGTTAGGACCCAAAATGATACAAATGACATGCAACAAGGTCGATGTTATTCAGGAAAGGATTAAGGGACCTCAGTCCCGCCAAAAGAGCTATGCAGATACCCGCAGGAAAGACATTGAGTTTCAAGCAGGAGAAAAGGCGTTTCTCAAGATTTCTCCTACTAAAGGGTTGCATAGGTTCCATAGAAAGGGTAAGTTGAGCCCGAGATACATTGGCCCATTTGAGATTTTGACTCGAGTTAGCTCAGTAGGCACATGCTTGCTCTTCCACCTTCGCTTAGAAATGTTCATAATGTGTTCCATGTATCCATGCTGAAGCAGTATGTTAATGATCCATCGCATGTGTTACCCATGGAACCAGAATATCTAGAAGCTGATATGACTTATAAAGAACAACCAACCGAAATCTTAGATCGAAAAGTGAAAACCCTTCGCAACCGCTCCATTTCCTTTGTAAAGGTGCAATGGGGTAACCATTCACTTAAAGAAGCATCCTGGGAGAAAGAAGATGAAATCCAAGCCAAGTACCCTCATCTTTTCAAACAACCAGGTACTCTAATTTCGAGGATGAAATTTTCAAAAAGGGGGGATAAATGTGATACCCTACTTTTAAACTTGGTTTACTTACACGGTTGACCCGGTTTAATAATGCAGGACCCGAACCAGAGAAGGTTGAGATGGGTTCCCTATGGACCATGATGGCAATGGTGACTTTGAACACAGGTTGGCCAGACAAGTCCGAGTTAGTGCCTAAGGAGACGGGTGTACCCAAGCCGTGTACATGCACGTATCATAAGGTCATGTACGGGTAATGCTGGTATGTAGTAGTATCCTAAAGTGTATACGTATTATATATCTTGTGCCGAGAGTGAGATACATGCTGAGAGTCAAATTCCATAGAAATCTCAATTATTTGGCTAAGTTTTGACCAATAGGTGGGCGGTCACAGGTGGACGAACCCACCCACCAGTGTGACCCACCCATGTGGTTACTAAATATTGTCTAGTATAAATAGTACTTATTGTTTTTCCTTTTTCCCATTTAATGCCTTGAAGAGTGGGTGAGAAAAGTAAAGAAGAGAGAGAAAAGAAAGGAAGAAAAGAGAATGAAGAAGAAGAAAGGAAAAGAAAAAGAAGAAGAAATGATTTTAAGCAATACCAAGGATTGATCTTCTCATTCTGGCACCGAAAAAGTGATCCCCAACACGAGACCTACAATTTGAGGTGAGTGAAGGCTATACTTCTTAAACTTTCACAAAACCCCAAGTGAAACCCTTGATTTGGGTAGAGTTCTTTGAGATCTTGTTAATCCCACTTGAGTTGATGAATCTAAGGTTTAATAGATGGTTTCTGTGTTGATTTTGAAGGTTTTAAAGAAGTGTTTGCAAGATTTGAGAAGCATTGGTGATTTCTTGATTTTAAGAGGTGATTTTGGGGTTTTGGAAGAGTTCTTGAGCAAAGAAGGTGAGATTTGCTTTTTAATCCTTAAATCTAACTTAGATCTAGGTTAGAACCATCTTATGAGGCCTTAGATGTGTGAAAAATGTGATTGGAACAGCCCCATTTGGTTTTTCCAAGGTTGAGGAGTGTTTTTAAGAGAGAAAACCAATTCCTACACCAAAATGTGGCGAAGACCGGCGGGCGAACCCACCCACCAATAGGGGCCCACCTGTTGGAGCAGAACCCTAATTCCAACCAGTGGGCAAGGACCGATGGGCCATCTGACCGGCCTGTTGAACCAGTGGGCAAAGACCAGTGGGCTGTCTGGCCCACCTATTGACCCACCAGTCAGATTTTTGTTCCCGAATGGGCCCAAAATGGGAGGGCAGCCTTCTTTTATGATTTTAAACATGATTTAAATAACAAATCTCATTAGTTTTGACCCTAAAGTGGTGAAATGCTAACCTCATTCAGTTATGATAGGTTCCACTAGAAACTTACATTTCTCACGCGAGATCTCACCCATACCGAACGTGAGCTTTTGTACCCTACAAGTAAGTGGGGAGAGGACATTTGACTTTATTTTAAGCATGTTTTTTGCATCATTAAATTGTATCTAGACTAGCCATATCATCATACAAATTATGTGTAGATTAGTCATTCCCATATGCCATTTCGCACGCATTGCTTGTACATTCTAAAAAAATGAACTAAGATATGTGTGTTGTGCTTTACATTCTAAATGCTAAATGATTGATGTACTTATGTGATGAATGGTTGGATTACTATGCATGATGCATTATTAGACTAGACGCCATAGTCGATTTAGAAACGAGTGCATTGGTGACCCGTGGAATGGGATGCGCAATTGTACTTTGTCATATAGGAGCATGCGGTTTAGGATTATCATTCCCTATGCAACAACCCTTCCCAACAGGGGTTGACGTGTTACATTATCACTTGGGGGGAAACAGTGGTCACGGTTGTCAAATCACTGTGGCGGTTAGATATACGCCCGGCTGGTCATTAGGATAGTCGGCAACCTCAGTGGTATATTCAAGAGGGCCAATCGTACTGCTTTTAAATTTTCGAGGTCGGCACCTTTACATTTCTTTCATTTACTTTTATGTTGAGAGCCGGTGGTCGGCATGCTTTACTTTTTTGGGTACTCACAGTGGGCCTTCTTTGACAACCATATGGGTGTATCATGGGAGGGAGTTCGTGACTCGTACCCAGGGCATACGCGCACTGTGGTTGTGAGTAGCACATAACCTAAGACTTAGTAATGTTGTTTAGGTGGATAAGATTAAAAGGAATTGCATTGCATATAGTGCATATGGATGTGAATGCTTGTGCGGTCTTTCTTCTCACTTACTGAGCTAGTGAGCTCACCCCACGTGCACACCTCTTTTAGATGATTTTGCAAGTCACCCGCCTGAAGATCAAGAGTCAAGCCCCATAGTCAAGTTTCTAGTTGAGGATTGGAGGGTCCCAGAGAAGTATGAGCACGGTGCTGATTGCATGTGCGAGGGCTGTGCTGCGGGACCACAGCAATGACACCGTATAAGATTTATTTTTTTGGATTTTTAATGACCTCCCCTTTGTGTACTTGATATGTAAATTGTTATTCTTTTGTGTAAATATCATGCCTTGGAGCCCACATGTACTTAGCTATATGCTACAATTTGGGCATCTAGTATATTGGGGATATTTATAGGTAATTTAAGTCTTCCGCTAAACTTTTGAACACTTGTCTTAGATGTGGGTATGCTGTGGTGAGGTACTATATCAGATGATCTTGGTAGGTTTTGGGTTAACCAGAGTTAACTCGATCACCGGTCCGGTTCTATGTGTATGGGGTGTGACAAAAACAGTGAACAAAGTCATCGAAAACAAGCTAAAATCCACCGAAAATATTAATCTTGTTTTCGGTGGACTAAATAGAGGCTAAAATCTCAAAAAATGTTCACCAAAAATAGTCATTGGATTAAGCCTAGTGTTTCCAGTGGGCCCAAACATGGGATATAAAGGTGCAGGGGTCCCCATTCTCTCACAAAACCCTATTCTAACTTGTGGAGAAGGAGAGGAAACAGCCAAGAGAGCTTACCTCAGTTATTCCCCACCTTTTGCACATGCTTTCGTGATCGATTGCCACTGCTTACGCACTCACGGTGAATTTCTCTTCTTCTTTAACCTTATTTTATGGTTTTTGTTGGATGTTTCTTCTTCTAACCAAGGTTTTGATCTTCCAAAACCCTAGGTCATATTCTTTGTGACCATGTCTGGACATCGTGCTCTTCCCCGTCGTGCCGCCGCTCAACAACAATTGGACTCCTCATCGAGGTGCAATACGATCACTTTTTTTTCCAGTCTATGGAGGAGCAAGACCGTTGGGTGACTTTTGAGTACTGGAATGTTGACCCCGATAAGTATGTAAGTGTAAGGGATTTTCGACGGTTCCTCCTCCGTCAACGTTTTGATGCCATAAGGTGTTACCGCATATTGAACCCTCTGTCACAGATGATATTGACTGTTGGACTGCACCTATCACACTGGTTTTGGGACTCTTTCCTTGCCCAACCGTAGCATTCTTCCCCATATTTTGAGCAGTTCCATGATATTGTGCATCCCTTAGGATCTTGTCCTCAACACGTGTTCCTATGGCTATCAATGCATCAAAGGTCTACATGTGCTAATAGCAGAGGCCATCATAATATGATTTGGACAGGTTTTCAATCAACATCTCCACCTGCTCTTCTTCAAAAGGTTGATCTATCATTTAGGTGGCCTTGTCCCTGAATCTCATTAAGAAAGTGGTAAACCCTCCCTAGGTTTGAGGTTTGGAGCTCTTGACGTTCCACATCTACTTCAGCATTATGGGTATACTGTTTGGTGAAGGCTCTCCCCACTGTTGCCCCATTCTGTGTCTATATGGCTTCTAACTACATGAGCTGCATTAGTTCTAGTCCTGATAATATCGACATGAATGCCTGCCCTATCTATTCATTGGGAATTTTCCATATCTTCGCGATACTAAGGAATACCTCCAAATGAGCCTTAGGATCCCCTGACCTATCAAATCTATCAGTTTGCCACTTGATTTTTTTTAGGGATTCTTGCCCCAGAAAAGAAGCTCATCTCATCTGGATCTACTACTTGACCTTCCTGGCCTTTCCTTGCTCGGATCATATTCTCTAGCTTTTCTAATTGCTTTCTCATTTTCCTTTCTCTTTTTGTCTCAGGAGGTCCCATCTGCACATAGACCATAGATTCCTTTCCTTCATCATCACTTACAATCTGAGGGGGATCCTTGGTGGAAGTCCCTTGATGACCTATAGGCTTAGTTGGTTCTAGCTCTGCTGGAGGAGAAGTTGTGTCAGCCCTAGGATCGATCCTAGGTAGGTTATTCATGGTTGACTTCACCAATTTTAGCTTACAATGTCTCCACTAGGTGGACCCATGCTTGCTCAGGTGTTTTAGTGTTGGGTGGATCCATGTGGACTGGACCATGATCACTTGGAGAAAGATAATCCCAAAGAAACGATGGAGGTGACACTAGACTTAAGTGAGATGCTCTTCAGGAGTGGAATCATACCCTGAGCTATTTAAATGATATTGAATGGAAGATATCTCACTGCTTTAGGGAAGCCAATCCCATTGCGGATTTTTTGGCAAAGAATGCTGCAAAATCTGGGATAACGTCCGAGAATGTCTCTTTGCCTCCTTGCATTAGACAAGAGTTAGTTCTTGACGAAGTAGGCTATACTCGTTTTAGATTTCTGAGATAGCGATGGTGAGCCTCTTCTGATGGCAATGCCGAAGGTGGAGGCTCACTTCATGCTTTTGTATCATACTTCTTGCTTTTCTTTTTTTTTTCCTTTTAATAAAATCTAACCTTCTAGCGAAAAAACTAGACTTAAGTGAGTCAACCAATTACCCTAATGCGTCCAGGCGGACCGTAGAGAATCCTTGAGACATAGAATTGTGTCTGAACCATGAGTGATTTATTTTGGGACTCTTGTATTCCCACCCCTTTTATGCATTCATTCACTCATTTGTCAACCAATGATTCATTCAAAGTTAGTCCACTTGATGATAGTGAGTGGATCAGGGTTGATACCCTTGGTCCACTCAGTGTCATAAGTGGGGAAAAACACACAAATGGCTTGGACAGAATATTCCTACAAGATATTTTGTGCCAATAAAGTCATGCTTTCCTTAATCTTACCCCACTAGATGACCTTGCTCCTAGTTTCCTCAGGTCCTTAGACAACCTGGAATTTTACGTGACTTTTGACTGGAATCACCCTGGTGTTATTATGCATACCAAATTGTTTGCATATCATTCTTAAGGAGGAAGGATACCCTTTTATCCAAAACTCATATAGGAGAGCATTTCCTTTTAACTAGAATGTGTTGTAGGAAGATTCCTTCCTAAGACCTCAAACATGTTATACAGGTTAGCTTGTGGCATTCCTAGCGTTCTCCATCTATTTCCTACATGATTTGAGTATGCAATGGATGCAATGGGACTGAACAGGCTTCCTTCACAGATTCTATATATGCAAGGTATGTGATACCCAAGGGTATGAGATCAAGGGGGGTAATGTCCTTGCTCATTACTCGTGACTACACTCTAGGTTAAGCAACTGGCTATGGGGGTGGTGGAACCTTGAGTGAGCGTGTGAATAAGTGTAATGTGAGGTTACCATCATCCAATCACAGAATGTCATAAGGTGCATGGACCTCCCTAAGGGTGCTGGAACAATTACAAACATCCTCGCCATTTAATAATACCCCAGACTCTTGTATAGGAAGCGGCTATGATTTACTCTCAGAGTACTCTCCATGACATGCACTGACCTCCCTGAGGGTATGGGCATGATAGGGACTCCCTTACCAAATGATTTCACTTTGAGTACATACATGATGTGGCTAGAACATACATTTACAAACATGGATTAGCCAAACATGTTATGAAACTAATGTGGTGGAAAATGTTCTTGCATTTAAACGTAGCATCTAGTTTTGGAAGCTTGACAAGTCCTTAGTGGAGTCACCACTATGAGGGTAGCAATCGGAAAAGGATCTTTCCTTTTTTTCCTTCTCTCCTTTCTCTCTTTATATATCTTCCTGGTGTGTCCCTCCGCAGGCCCCGCTGTAGACACCCAATGTTTTCACCCTCCCCCGGCTATGATGACTAAAGGATCATGGATGCAACCTCTTGCTTCCGATCGACAGAGATGACAACTGACTAAGGTGACCCAACCCAGAAACATTCCTTACTCACCCAAAAATCCCAGAAATCCCATGTGAGAGAAAAGAATGGTCCAACTATGACTTCTCATATCTAAAGGAATCTGGTCCAAAGTGACCATACGGATGGATAGTACTTGGAATCATGATTCCAGCAATATATGATGTGTCAAAATCGGACCATCGGATCTCCCACAATCATTCCCAGAAGATACACCATGCCATAATCACCCTAGCCCTACACGCCCCTGCCTGCCATTGTGTGCCCCCGCATGCATGTAGGCACCCCTACTTGTCATCCATGCGCCTCCGCCTATCATGCATGTGTCCTCGCGGTCACCTGTACTTCCCGCTGGTGACCGACATCTTCACTCCAATGACCGGATTAGTGATGAGATTCCCTCTTCACCCACTTGTATACTTCACATTGCCCTGCTAGCATACCCTACACCATAACCTTCTATTGGCAAAAAAAAAAAAGCATAGTTTTCACTCCATTGGCCAAAAAAACATCTTTCTTCTCCATTGGTCAAAGAAATTCATCCTTCACACCATTGGCCCAAAAATGTACTATTTTACCCCATTGGCCAATAAAGTCTACTTTTTTACCCCATTTCCACCCCATTGGCCCAAAAAATCTATAAATACCCCCCTCCCTTTGGTTTTTCACACTCAAGCCTCCTTGTGTGCATCCTTTGTAGAGAAGCCCTGCCTCTCTCCTCCCCTCCCCCTTTGAAGTTCTTCAAGTCTTTGAAGTGATCTTCTTAAGATTCGAAGTGTTCTTTGGGCCTTCAAAGTTCTTCAATCATCCGAAATTTTTTGAGTGAACATTTTTCATAGGAGAAACTTTGCCTTCGTTTCCCCCCTTAAGGTTCTTCAAGTCTTCAAAGCTATCTTCATATATTTGAAGTGTTCTTCGGGCCTTCGAAGTTGTTCAATCATTCGAATTTCTTTAAGCCTCATCCTCGCCCTCCTATAGCCTATTCCTAGAGAAAGCTTTGTTGGAGTGCCACCTCATCATAGCCCTTCCATAGCCTATCTCCAACGGAAGCTCTGCCGAAGTACCACCTCATCATTGACCTCCCATAGCCTATCCCTAGCGGAAGCTTTGCCAAAGTGTCACCTTAGCCTATCCCTCCTATAGCCTATCCCTATCCTAAGCCCAGAAGTTGCCTTCCCTAGCCAAAGTTCTGCCGAAATTCAAATCCGAAAGTAACCATTCCTAGCCGAAAATCTACCTAAATATTACCACAGTCAGCATCCCTCAAAAAATGAAGTTGGAGGTCAAGACAATCTTCCTCTGAGCTGGGAAAATCCATAAGAAAGTTTATACCAACACTAATTGGAGGTTCCACCCCTCTTGACCTGAAACAGGGGTCAAGGTCAGGTATAATCTCTCACCCGAATTAGCATAATGTAGACTTTCTATTGACCTTGTTTTAGTGTACATAATTAATTAAATTTAGTTAATGTATAAATGTGTGATAACCTAGCCATGCATGCGGACTAGGAATAATCGTGGAAAATGTTCGTTCTTAAGCATCTAGTAGGAAGATGGTTCAACCAGTCTTGCCATAGATGTTTTGAGAACAAAATTTTCTACAATTATTCCTATTTTGCATACATGGCTAAATTATCACACATATATACATGGACTGAATTTAAATAACTATGTGCACTAAAGCAAGGTCAATTTAATGTCTACATTATACTAATTCTGTTGAGAAATTATACCTGAGCTTGACCCCTGTTTCTAGTCAAGAGGGGTGGACCCCTTGGTTGATGATGACTGTGATAATATTCGGACAAAATTCCAGCTAGGAACAGTTACTTTTGGATTTGAATTTGACAGAGCTTCGGTTAGGGAAGGTTATTTCCAGGCATAGGCTGAGGTGGTAATTTGGCAGAGCTTCTGCTTAGGATGGGCTACTTTTGGATTTTGGCTGAGGTGGCACTCTGGCAAAGCTTCTACTGGGGATAGGCTTATGGGAGGGCTAGGCTGAGGTGGCACTTTGGTAAAGCTTCCGCTAGGGATAGGCTATAAGAGGGTTAGGCTGAGGTGGCACTAGGGCAAAGCTTCTGCTAGGAATGGGCTGAAACCTAGATGGTTGAAGAACTTCGAAGGCCTGAAGAACACTTCAAAGATTCGAGGGAATCTTACGAAGATCTCTCCGATGACTTAAAGAACCTCAAGAGGGGGTGAGAGACTAAGGGGAAAATTTTCCCACACAAAAATCTCACTCAAAGAAGGCAGAGGATTGAAGAGTTTCAAAGGCCAAAAGAACACTTCAGATCTTATGAAGATCTCTCCGAAGACTTGAAAAACCTCAAGGGGGAAAGGGGAGGAGAGATGATAGAGCTTCACTACAATGGGATACTCACTAGGAGGCTTGGGTTGTTGTGTTCTGTAAAACCAAAGGGAAGGGTATTTATAGAATTTTTGGACCAATAGGGAGGAAAGAGAAAATTCCTTAACCAATGGTGGTAAAACGTAATTTTTCTAAACCAATGGGTTAAAAGTAAGAAATTTTGGATCAATGTAGTGGAGGGTAAATTTCTTTAGCTAATGGGGGGAAAGGTAATTTTTTTGGACCAATATGGTAAAAAGATTCCTTTTTGTACCAATGGAAGGCCACGGTGTAGAGTATGCTAGCAGGGCAGTGTGGGGTACATAGGTGGGTGAAGAGCAAATTCCTTCTCCAAATTGATCATCGGAATGGGGATTCCAATCATTGGTGGGGGTGTTGGAGGTAAAACAGGGGTGCCGGGACTAAAACAGGGGTACTGGAGCTTCAGCAGGGGTGCTAGAGCTCTAGAAAGGGCGTTGGAGCTCCAGCAGGGGCATTGGAGCTCCAGCAGGGGCGCTGGAGCTCCAATAGGGGTGTTGGAGCTTCGACATGGGTGTTGGAACTCTAGCAAGGGTGCTAGAACTTGGCTGGGGTGCTGGAACTTGGTCTGGTATGTGCGGGGCTTGGTCAGGTATGTACAGGGCTTGGTCGGGTGCACATGGGGCTTGGTCTAGTACATAAGGGGCTTGGTGGGGTATGCACGTGGGGTTCAGGTAGGGGTACAAGGCAAGGCATGGGTACTCGCATGAGCGGGGTTTGGGCACTCAAGGCAAGGTATGGGTGCTCGCATGGGCAGGGTTTGGGCACTCAAGGCAAGGCATGGGTGCTCACATGGGTGGGGTTTGGGCACTCAAGGCAAGGCATAGGTGCTTGTATGGGTGGGGTTTGGGCACTCAAGGCAAGGCATGGGTGCTCGCATGGGTAGGGTCTGGCCACTCATAGAGGAATTTCTGGGAATGATTACGGGAGATCTGATGGTCCTATTTTGACATACCATATATCATTGGAATCGTGATTCTGAGTACTATGCATCCATATGGTCACCTAGGACCGAATTCCTTTGTATATGAAATGCCATAGTTGGACCCTCTTTTCTCTTGCACGGGATTTCTAGGAATTTTGGGTAAGTATGAAATGCTTCTGGGAATAGTTACCTCAGTCAGTTGTCATCTTTGTTGATCGAAAGCAAAAGATCGTGTCCAAGATCTGTAAGTCATCATAGCTGGAGGAGGGTGAAAAAATTGGATGTCTACAGAATGCACCTCTTTGGCCGAGGCCTGTGCCAACAGTCGAAAGGTAAAGAAAAGAATGACCACATTTTATCACCCGAAGCATGTACTGCCATCATCTTACTCACCAATAATAGAGTTGGAAATGCAACAGGTAATATCTCTTAACTACTTCAAAGTTTAGGATCTTACCTGGGCCACCGATTGAATCCTTTCAATCTTGTTAGAAAATGTTGAATCATCGTTTTGCAGAGATTTAAGCCCTCCTTGCAGAAGATGTTAGTGCTTGAAAAATGTTCTTGATTCATCATTTGCAGAGATTTGAGCTCTCCCTGTAGAAGATGTTAGTGCTTAAAAATATTCTTGATCCGTTCTTGATCCATCATTTGCAAAGATTTGAGGCCTCCTTGTAGAAAATGTTAGTGCTTGAAAATATTCTTGATCCATCATTTGCAGAGATTTGAGCCCTCCCTACAGACGAAGTTAGTATTTGGTTCTTGAATTCTCCTTGGCCGAGCTTCCATGTGCTGGCTTAGGGAATTTGGTCTATGAGATCGGGCCACTTGGAGCCAATTCAAAGAGATTGGGCCACCTGGGGCTGAGTCAATGAGATTGGGCCACCTGGGGCCAGGTCAATGAGATTGGGCCACCTGGGGTCAGTTCAATGAATTGGGCCTGTCACACCCTACCTTGCCCTTTATAAGGCATAGGTGTGCTAGCACTGGATACCTCACCGTACCCAATCAGCCTGCCAAACTAGGATCCTACACTAGGAGAGTCCACAACACCACAACCATATATGCTAAAATCATAATCAGAGTTCGCAATGGATCATATAAAATCAAATAAAGATAATATCCACCCAGTGCTTCTATGTGATACTTGATACAATATATACAATGATTTACAACAACATATACAGTAATCCATATATATATATATACATTCATCTCATTCTAAAATAAATATTTACACAAAATATCTTCCAACAGTAGTTTTACCCTCCAACATGTATCAACAAAAACTGATTTCCACCACTATCCACATATATACGCAAAAGGATAATCAAATACATCAGTCCTCAATATTACTGTCCACTGTATGCACAATCATCACATTCACAATCATGCCCATGGCTGAAATCATCAAAATTTGAAATACAAGCCAACTGATCCATAACCACATCATCATGCTCTGAATTATCAACCTACAGCTAACTGCTCTCCTCATCAATGGAACAAAGAAATGGGCGGTGAGCACATGGTGATGCTCAGTGACGGGGTGGGATAGAAACAAACACACGCATCCATATGCAATGCATGCTCCACACAATAGAATGATGCTCATGAATCCATTTATTTAACTATTCAGATTTCCTAGTCCATTGCTAAGTCTCATCTCCTATGGGTATAAGTGCTACCGACGCAGGTCGCATTCCCTACCCTGTACGTTAGGCCTCAGGAATACAAGCTATGCCATAGGCAGGAGCCAACCAATGTCAGTATGGGTCCCGATCCACACCGGCTAACCCCTAAAAGGTAACCCCATATCATAAATATATCTACAGGCATACAGTACATCGTATCCTGTCATACACACTCACACCCATGCACATCCACCACTGGTATAGTATGTTGCACCACTCATAGTGCACTACTGATCAGGCAGTCACTTTTATTGGGATTAGTCCGTACCTAACCCCCTACGAACAAGGGGTGTAGCACTTGGGGTTATGATACGTAGCCCAACATTCTACATGGTAAATAACAAATCATCCGAACCATATATGCACACATAGGCACCTGCATGTGACCCATCTCACTTACCTTTCCTTTAACATTTCCACCACCATCATATCCATCATATCTCAAATATGCAAGTAGATTCAAATGATGAAAATGAATGCAAATGCATAAATACAACAAGTAATGCAATGCAAATGCACAAATATAATTAGAAATACATGCTCAACATTAATAAACACACCAAAAGAATGGGGGTTGAGAAGGGCACCCACTCACCGTGAATATTAGGGCCCACAATCTCTCCTGGTGCCTAGGAATCTCTCTCACGGCTATATGGGATTCCTAAAAATAATAATTATACACATGTATTAAAATTAGGTAAATTTTTATCTACCCCTAACAGTGCTATCTAATATCTCCCTAATAAAATCATCTATAACCTCCCTTATATGCTCCACAATTCCTCTTCAAGTCCAATTTAACAAATTTCATTTTAAAAAACTCAGGGTCTTACATGGGATTCAATAGATATTTCAGATTTCCCCCAATTTGATCCAGTTTCTTATATGAAATTATGACCCTAGAGTGGAAATCAGTATTTTAACTTCAAAATTGATGATAAATTCTCAATTTCATAAGCATGCATGGAATTCATACTCAATATCTCTTGCAATTGTCCCGATACCCTCAAATTAGTGAAATTTAGATGGGATTTCTTTCCAATTTCAAATTAATTCTCTGTTCCAGAGCTTCAAGTAAGGAACCTAGTCTCCCCGTTCCAAATCGGCCTTCAATACTGAAGATCCCATCTTAGATTTCATTTCACATATATAATTCCAACTACAATAGTAAAATAAAACCAATTTTCATAATAAACCCTCAATTTGAGGTTGCATGTTTGAAATCCATCATTAATCTTACCATGCATGTGATCTACCATCAATTCCGCCCTTTAGGTGAATCTTGGACCTCAAATAGTGAAATAAAAATGAATTTTCACATCCACATAGATTTTTTCCTAATTAAGGAAAGTCTGTGAGAATCCTCACTCTCTGTAGGAACCGTTCATGGTGTACACATCAATTGACTAAATTATTACATTCCTTTTCAATTTAATCCACCAATTTCAGAGAAATTAAACTCTATGTAGTTGAGTTGTCACTGAAATTTCCAGATTTCCTCTCTTTTCATGAATTCTAGTCCAAATCAATTTAAACCCCATTTTATTTCTAAAAATCCCTCTTATTAGAAGTTAATCTATGTGAGATTTCTTACCTTTTTTCTGAATCCTCTAGCAATCTCCCGAGCAAATTGATCTCTACAGCAATTTCTCTCTCTTCCCTTCTCTTCTCCTCCTCTCTTTGTCCTCTTCTTCTTTCTCCTTTCTTCCTCTTACTAAAGGGTGAATAGAATGTGAGAATTTGATGAGCACAATAATGTGTGAAATCTTAGGGATATAAGTGTACATTTTGCCCCACTTTGGATAGTACTACTTTTATTTTTCTTGTTTTTTATTTAGTTTCCAAGTCTAGAAGAGAAAGTGCTTAAAGTGAATCAAGAACCAGTCCAAAGGTGGGAGCCACTCATTGGTATCACATTCTCTCTCCTATAAAATCCTGAAGATTATTTTCTCTCCTTGCCACCTCACAAGATCTTGAAGATGCTATGCAGAGATTCCTTTCTAATTTAATCAAGATTGCAAGACATTGGTGAATATTGTAAGGAAAGAATAGAATTTTTTAATTTTGGAAACAGATTCTCTCTTTCTTCACACAATATCTCAGAGAATGAAGATTTTTACAAAGATTTAATTTTATTTCATTTTCTTTCTTTTCTTAAAGAAGACTTGTAGAAGGAAGGAGGCAAGAAAAAAACCCTATAAAAGCCCCTTCCTCCCCCCCCCCCTATTTTATTATTCCCCTTAGTTTATTTTCTAGTTTGTGCTTAGTTTTCTTCTCTCTCTCTCCCTCTCTCACTCTTTAGTTTTAGTTCTTCTCTATTTTTGCTTTAATCACTTTTGTAATAGTTTTTTATGTCAATTAATGCAAGCACTCTTTTATTCTTATTTGGCCTTTTATGTTTATGATTTATGCAATTGAGTTGTAATTTTTAAAGTTATAGTTCTAGGCTTAGATCTAGGTGACAAGATCATGAGCCGTGAAGCATCTTTTTTTTTTAAGTTCAGTTTTTTTTTTCAAGATTTTTTTTCTCTAGTACTAGAAATTTCAGATTTGGTTTTTTCAGATCTGGTTTTTAGTACTGGTAGTATCTCAATCACCCAAGCTTTCAAGTTCAAGCATTGATTCAAGTAAGTAGGCTCCTTTAGTACTCTTCTCTCCCCCCTCTCATTCCCTCTTCTGACTACCCTTTCTTTCTTAATTTAGGATTTTAATTTCAGTCATTACATTATTGCTATCCCTTTCCCCCAAGGTTCATGGCTAGTGTATGTGTTGGCTTTGCCCCTTCTAGCCATAGAACCATCAATTTATTGCTTTTATTTTAATTGTCTCCCTTTTCCTAAAGCCACGTAGAGTAACCCTTGTAAGAGTGACTCTCTGGTCAAGTAGGGAAGCTCATATTATGATGCATCCCTCGGGCTAAGTAGAGAAACCTACTTATGAGTCTCTCTCTAGCTTTCTCCCCTTTCTTTTACTTTATTTTTATTTCAGCATTTTTTTTCCTCTATTTTTTTTTTTAATTGTGTGGGTTGTTTATTTTTAGTTATTTATTTATTTAATTTTAATTGTGTGGCTTGCATCTTTAAATTCTTAGATGATGAATGGTTAGGACGTTATTTTAGATACATATGTTTAGGACGGTAATTAGAATTAGATCACAACCATTAATCGGTTCACTTTCGCATTATTAAAAGAAGTAAAAAAATAAAGTGACTACTCTCCTTGTGTTCGAACTATAGCTACACTGATCCGTATGCTTGCGGTTACATTTTAAATCCCAACAAGTTATTGGCGCTGTTACCGAGGAGACAGTTTCATGTTATTTTTCGCTTTCTTTTGGTAAATCGGAGTGCTTTGTTTGCTTTGTTTTGTTTTTCCTTTTCTTTTATTGAATTCCTGAGAAGAACAACTTGCAATAATAGTAGTATCGGTGGAGGTCGTCATGCCTCACAGTATGATAAAGACAGGTTTCGCCCTGTAGCAATACCTCAGGAATTGACCTGAGCAACCCCGAATCCCTGCCGGTAAGCTCCCAAAAAGAGAAAAAAATCATAAAAAAATAGTTTTGCTATCCATTCTTTTGTGCTTGTCTTACTCTAGTTGTGGGTAGTTTTTTGTTGCATGAGTGTTAGGTGGGTACGTAATACTAACAATCGGTTAGAAAGAAGAGATCCAACAAGTAGTGACCCTATACGTTTGCTCTCTTTAAACCCTTCAATATGGGAGACCAATAGCAAAATCCTTCACCTAAATCTTTGAAAGACAGGTTCTACCCTGCTAGAATAGCCCAATCTTCCTTCATAGTTCTACCACACGCCCAGGGCAATAATTTTGAACTCAAATCTCAATACATCACTATGTTGCCCCACTTCCATGGGTTGACCTCTGAGGATGCATACCTATTTCTAAGGGAATTTGAAGAGGTATGTGTTCTAATTAAGATCCAACAGCTTTCTGATGATGCTGTTAGCTAGTTGATTTGCCACTAGGGTCTAAAGTGCTAGACACCAAGTGGATATTTTGAAAGAAATTAAAACTGGATGAATCCCTTGACAAGTTTAAAGCTAGACTTGTTGTTAAAAGTTTTAGCCAAAAGAAAAATATAAATTATTTTGATACATTCGCTTTGATTGCTAGAATTACTATAATATGAGTAATTATAGCAATGGCTTCTATCTATAATTTGGTAATACACTAAATAGATGCGAAGACAATATTTTTAAATGGAGACTTAGAAGAAGAAATATATTTTAAACAACCTGAAGGGTATACAGTAATAAAAAAAGAACAAAATGTTTGTAAACTTATAAAATCACTATATGACCTGAAACAAGCACCAAAACAGCGGTATGCTAAACTTGATATGGTATTAATATCAAATGATTTTGTTGCAAATGATGCTGAAAGATATTTATCTAGTAAATTTTATCAATGTAAATGTGCACTTATATTTATTTATATGGATGACATGTTAATCATGGGTACAAATTTGGATATTATTATGCAAACTAAAAATCTATTGATGTCCAATTTTGATGTAAAAGATTTGGGTGAGGCTGATGTTATTCCTGGTATCAAGATAATCAGGAAAGAAAGGGAGCTAATCTTACCTCAAGCACATTTTGTGGAAAGTATTCTTAAAAAGTATAACTATTGACTCACATAAGATAAAGACACCTTTAGAGATGAGATGCCATTTACAAAAATATTTGGGTGAATCAATAAATCAAAAGAAATATCCTAATCATGCTCTTTAGTTTCTGGAATCCACAAGTCACCTACACCAAAGTTAGGTCCCACTAAGGTTGAGTCACCACCTAGCGGCACTACTGTACCTACATCATCATCATCTAAAAGGGGACATATAAATGGGGTGAGCTTCCAACTTTCTCAGTGAGGGGTGGGGTACATGCACAACCAAGCACAAGCATTCACATATATAATATTTCATGATGACATAAATACAGGAATTAAACACATAGTCCATTATGTGAATGATGCAATCCATTTGATTATTAAACCACCTAACAATACAACTAATCAGTTAATGCTACTTCGGCTCATTAGGCTGTATCCCTAGTCTCAAAACCGCACATCAACTACACAGCAGTGCAAGCCCTAGCTGTGATTAGGAGCCTATCGGTCCCGGGATGCATCCATCGGTCACCCAGTAAACCCTTGATAATCCCCTCCTGGTAGTCACGGCATCGAGATCACCATCGGCCACACCAGATAAGTTCCCGCCTCCAGCAACAATCACATCGTACCAGGGGTGTAGCATTCCGAGTGGGTTCATCGAACATACCACCATTGGGTTGTCCAACACCTTACCCCCTATTGGTAAGGGGACGTAACATGAGGAATGTCACCTAACCATAATATCCTACATGCCTTTCATAATGATACAGTTGGTATGGAACACGCGACACCGGGATCACCATCAGCCACGAAGCGTGTCCATTTCTAAGTATAGTCCTAAGGTTACTTGATACTGGGATACCATCGGCCACAAGGTGTAACCCACGACTATATACCTATTCTAGCATGCAAAGCAATTGAGTATAGACTACACAACACCGGGATTCCCATTGGCCACGAAGCGTATCTATTTCCAAATGCAGTCCCAGAGTACAAGATACTAGGAAACCATCGACCACAAAGTGTACTCCACAACTACATCTAATATAATGCACATAATCAATGCATGAATGCAACAACCATATGGCAATCACGGTACTGGAACCACCTCGGTCACACTGGATTCCATTTTATAACACACATTTCATATCATTTACATCACAATATAACATGTTATGGAACATCATCATCATTTAAGTAGTTTAAATAATCATGTGAAAATCCTACACATGGAAGCAGTTCTATAATAGTTAAACAATCCCAAAATAAAAGTCAACCATCCCTCACCTTGATTAAGTTTGAACAGATTGGGTTTCAACTACAGCCACCGAGTGTTCAATTCAATCCTGACCTCAGGGTATGTGAGCTTCTCTGTCCTAGGCACAAAGGTAATCAGGTGTTATTATGGGTCGGGAACATTGGAAGGAACCCACAGGGATCACCCCCAAAGGGTAAATGTACTGTCAAATATTGGCAGTCCAGGGTGTCACCGGATTCAGTCACCGAAAACAGGGTTGGAACCCACCGGATTCATCAAATGTGAATCCGGTGGTGCAAATAGAGAGGTCTTAAGGCTCAGATACCTCATCGGAAATAGCCACCGGATCTTAGCCCAGTGTTTCTGGTGGGGTGTTTCCGGTGGAGACACAGAAAGTGCCCATGCCATTTGGGGCTTTCCAGCTTGGGTCTGATCGCCTGGATTTGTTCCATGGAGTCTATAGGGGATGTTCCTAGCCTCATTTTAAGCTAATGAAATCCCAATTCTAAGGAGCCATTTGGGAGATACATAGATCGAACGATCAAAACCCTAGATGGTCATTTGGTCACAAGTGTTGCCGGAGCTCTTTGAACTTGGTTTGAACTTGGCAATCACATCGGGAGGTGAAATATGTACTCCCCAAGCTTGGGGAGGTGTGGAGGTCAAGCTTCACCTCGTGTCCAACTATCCTAGTTCAAAATGAAGAGAGAGAATGTAGTAGAAGAAGTAACACCTACCTCCGATAAGGATTCCAGCAACGATGCGGGCAACCAGGAGCTAAGGTGAGTCCTTCCCTCTTCTTCCCCTTCTTCTTCTTCCCTTCTCTTCCTTTTCCTTCCTGTCTCTTCTCTTCCTTCCCTCTCCTATGATTTGTACAAGTGAGAAAATGAGAAATGAATCTCATTTCTCACTTACATAGTAAACCTCACACTAAGGTCCGTTTGGTTGGCCCTTAGTAGGTCCAAATGGGTTATTTCACTATTCGGGACCCGTGGGTCTGTCTCCTTGGACTCATATGAAATACAAGTCACGAGGAAGGTGTGGGAGAGTGTTTGTGGTCATCTGGGGTTGTTCCTGATGCTAGTAGTGGGGTCCACGGGCATCGAAAGTAGTTCAATAGCACAAGTGGCCATCAGATGCAGCCCATCGGATCCAAGCCCAGGTTCTTTCGATGGTCTATTTTTCGGTGGTCAAAACAACTAGGTGTCTTTACTGCTTGCTATCCATAAGTTAAGTCTTGGAATGGTAGTTTCCCTAGGTTGTGCACATGGACTTCCGGTAGTTTTGGTGCGTGCCGGGATTCGAGTGTAGGGTGTCGGGTAACTTACCATATGTGATCGGAAGGCTTGAATCCCCTCCAGTTGGATTGGCAAGTAATACATGAGCAAGTGAGGTCATCTCTCCCACTTCTACAATAGGCTATTGTGAGCCAAAACCCGATGGTACTTTCCACTTCCGGTCTGAGACCTACCACAGCAGTTTAAATTAGACCGGGTTAGGGCACAAGTGTAACAAATTATGTGGAAGAGGAAGCTTTAAGGGCGGATGTGTCAGAATTTAATCATGAGTCCCTCAGGAAGATGACCATCAACATTAATGAGGCCAATGAGAAAGATGAAGACAAGGATGTGGGGCTGGAGCAGCAGTAGTAGCTATGGATGTCAAGGGAAACATCGAGGGTGCACTCACTTAGAATCATGGCATTCAACCCACTCTTGGGACCTTTGCACCACGACCACTACAAGCATAGATGGTAACATTTGTGGCCTCTTCTTCTCGACGACCACAGGAATATGGATGGGGTGACTTGATCAGTCGTCTAAATGCCACAAACAATAAGTTCAAGAGGGTGGGCATTTGGCTTGAGAGTATAAACCGGAGGTACTGCATCATGAACAATCATGTTATGTCCCTCAATAGGAAGATGAAGGAGATGGCAGTGTTCGTTATAATGCATTCAGCATAGCTAGCACCATATTAGGAATGGTGGCACCGAGATGTCCAATTTAGCCTTAGGATTTTCCTTTCCTTGCCTTCTTGCATAGCAAGCTTTAAATTCTAATTATGATGTTCTAGGTTCTATTTCTGCTCTTTTCTCTTCTAGTTCTACTTTCTTGTTAGTTATGCACTTTCTTATGGGTTTTAGTTAGGATTTCCAACTTTCAGTTATTTTATGTTTAAGAAAATTGATGTAAAAGCTTATGTATTCAAGTTCTTTATCAATGAAACAAATTTTACACCTATGCTTGTCTCCTATTTGTGCACTATTTATTGTTGGTTAATTTAAAGTTTTTATTTCATCCTAAACCCCAATATCCTAAGGTTCAGTTAATTTGAGTTAAGAGCATCACATTCTTATACAAAGTCGTCACACCCCACTCCCACTAGGATATCAGCAGTCAGAATAAGCCAGTTATCAATCTTATATCCCTATCAGGGTCTCTGATAACAGTATCTTAACTGTCACAATCACTATACAAACTGAACCATCTAAAATCATAGCAATAGAATCAGAGTATAATATAACGGAATCATATAAACCAATTTGGGGGAACAACTAATGTTAATTATATTACATAGCCAGAGTTATTCGTTTTCACATTTACCAAAACATACCTATAAAATAGCCACAAAATATACCATCCAAAAATAAGACATTAGATATGACAACAGTGTAATGACCACAAATCCAGTCTAGGAGTTTGGTCGTTGGTGATCCAAAATCGATTTCATTTTAGGGAATGAACCGGTATGGATTTCCCCAAACCATGGGAATAAGTAAATAAAATAAATAAAAAGATGTAATCAATTCATAGAAATATGCAATAGAAGTCTTAAATATTAAATGACAAAATGAAAGACACTTCCCCATAGGAAGGTTTACAAAGTAAAGACATTAAAGATCCATAAGCCTTACTAAAGACTTAAAAGAAAAAGCTAAAGAAAAATAGGATCATCAAGAAACTAGAAATAGCTTCCACCCATGTCAAAGCCACCCTAATCCTTGTTAGACCATAGGTAGGCAATAGGCTCTTCATCTCCCTCTCCATGAATCTCAATCCCATCATCTGAAATATTTAAAGGGTAAGCTTTTGGGGAAGCTTAGTAAATGACGGAAATCACAATTTACACAAGTTTGAAAACAAAAGAAATAAGTTTTCTTTTTAGATGAAATGTAAACTATTATAAAAATAAAGGAAAATCTAACAAGTCAATCAAACAATAATAGATATCATAAATCATGATCAATGAAATTTAACAGCACCGTTCTGTACCATACTACGGCTCACACCGTACTATGACCTTGATCGGTGTGTTAACCCATTCACATAATTTGTAATCTCAATAATAGTTCCAACATATGGGAATGGCATGTGCCCACGTATCGTACTACGACTCACACCGTACTGTGACCTTGATCCACATCCATCCCATATGCAAGATATTACAATCACACCAATGGTTCTTGTGAGGCGTAAAACATACTCTATCGTCCCCGTACCGTACTATGGATCACACCATACTGTGACCTTGATTGATAGTGAGGTTTTTGCACAAGAAAAATGTGCTCAGTGATAACATACATCATCTAAAAATCCACATAGAGACATATTGTAACAATCAGAAACCCAAAAAGAAAATGAAATAAATATAAATCATGATTTCTAGTATGCTTTCATTTATTAAGCATAAATATACAAATTAATTTTTTATATCACATGTTGATAATTATATAAAAAGGAAAACCATGTGTAGAGAGTGAATTAAACCACTTACCGCTTTCACAGAAGGCCAAAAAAAGAAACCTTTAGATATAAGGTCTTGAATGAACGTCTCCCTCCTAATCAAACGAAGCTAAGGGAAGCGGTTGAACCTTTCTTCTTCTTCTTCTTCTAATTCTCACTTGAATCACCAAGAGAGGGGAACAAGATGGGGGTGTCCCACTCTCTCTCTCTCTCTCTTCTTCTTTCTTTTCAAAATCGATAGCCTTGTGAGAGGCTACAAACCTACCCTCTTCTCTTTTTATTTCCCAAGCTCTTTTCCTAATTCAAAGAAGGAATAAAATCTTTAAGGGTCAATCAGCTTTCTCCCTTGTCAATTTTCTTAGCAAGGCTAAGAGGAGATGCCAAAAGTATTGCCCATATGCCCCCTAGATTATACAATTTATCCCCCTTGATTTGATCATTTGTCCCCCCCCCCTTGATTTGAGTCTTATAAGTAAGGGAAAAAGGATAATCAATTTGCCCCCCCCCCCTTGATTAGATATTTTGTCCCCCTTGATTTGAATCTCACAAGGAAGGAAAAAAATACATCACTAAATTATTATAATTAAAAGGATAGTGATCTAGGTGTCAAATCATAATTGCATGAATTTGAATAATTAGCATAATAGGTAGGGTGGTTTGAAAAATCAACCACAAATATAAAAATCAAATAAGGAAACAATGTGAGGTGAGGAGATACAATACCATATTTAATATGATTTATAATAGGCAGGTAATTATAAGGCAAATTAGGAGTTTCTATAAGTGACCGACAATCAAAAAGGTAGCTATGCCTCACCACATAGTTACCATAAAAGGTATGAGTCTAAAAAGGAATTTTGCAATTCAAAAACATTTAAAAATAGAGTGGTAATAAGGCCATAGAATCTTGGACTTTGGTCAACAAGTTTACATTTTGATCGCCACGTCATCCATTACAAACATTGACTTTGGCTGCCTTGTCATCAGCTGACTCATCACTTCAGGTCAGGGTTGGACTAAGCCAAAGAAAAAGTAGGGGTATTACAATCCTCCCTCCTTAAAGAAATTTCATCCTGAAATTTAAAAGTTCTCTAGAGAAAGAGAAGTTACCTCAAGATCCATAGCTTGAATCCTAACTTCCTCTCTTCTCTCGATTGCTACAGATCCTAAGTCACTAGTATTTGTTAAGGCATGACACACTTAGACTTAGCTTAGCCTGAGCGTAATAGTAATTTGAGGTATGTACTTAGGTTCAAAGTTTACCTGGTTCACCAAATAGTTGTGGATATCCGCATATACTCTTCTAGTTCCCACGAAGCCTCAGTAGTACCGTGGTATTTTCAGAGAATTTTCACATACGGAATGGTACATCTTCATAGCACTAGGTCTTTGTTGTCCAGGATTTGCATAGGTGACTCTTCATAATTCAGATTGGTGTCCAATTGCAGCAACTCATAACTTAAGACATGTGATGGATCTACTACATACTTCCAGAGCAAACACATTGAAAACATCATGTACTACAGATAGGGTAGTGGTAGAGCGAGCTAGAATGCCACAGTTCCTACCCTCTTCAAGATTGCAAAAGGTCTGATAAACCGGGGACTCAACTTGCCTTTCTTCCCAAATCTGACTATTCCTTTCATCGGTGCAATCTTCATTGCCCTCAGAAAATTTCAGTTCTCTCCTTTTAGTGTCAGCATAGCTTTTCTATCTGTCTTGGGCTACCTTTATCCTCAACCAAATAAGTTGGACTTTCTCTTGTGACTCATTAATCAAGTCAGGCTTGGTCAACTTCTTTTCCCCAACCTCATCCCAAAACAAGGGTGAGTGGCATTTCCTCCCGTACAACGCTTCATAAGGAGCCATTCTAAGGGTCGCTTGAAAGCTGTTGTTATAAGCGTACTTGACCAAAGGAAGATGCTTCTCCCAACTGCCCTTCAAGTCTAAAGCACAGGCCCAAAGCATGTCTTCAATGATTTGATTTAACCTCACTGTCTGTCCATCTGTCCGGGGATGAAAAGCAGTGCTAAACTTCAACTTTGTTCCCATAGCCTCTTGCACCCCTTTCCAGAATTGAGAGGTGAATCTGGCATCTTTATCCAATACAATTGATAAGGGTACTCCATGTAAGCATAATACCTGATCAACATACAATTGAGTCATCGTCTCCACGGTATACCTCATGGAATAGGCAATAAAATGAGTGAATTCAGTTAGACGATCCACCACAACCCATATAGCATCATGACCTTTTGGAGTCTTAGGCAATGCAGTGATAAAGTCCATTCCGATGGAGTCCCATTTCCATTGTGGTATTTCTAATGGTTACAAGAGTCTGGAGGGTCGTTGATGCTTAGCCTTCACTTGCTAACAAGTCAAGCACTTTCTAACAAAGTTGGCAACATCTCTCTTTATATTGTCCCACCAATATTGTTCTTTCAGATCACGATACAACCTGGTGCTCCCAAGGTGAATGGAGTAAGGTGTGCAATGGGCTTCGGTCAGAATCATCATCCTTATATCTTCATTGACGAGTACACACAGTTGTTCACTAATTCTGATGATGCCATCCATGGCTATATTGAATGGTGTGACCTTCTCTTCCTGAATCGCCTCCTAACTTTGGTTAATCTCTCATCCTTCAATTGACCCTCTTTGATTTGGTCCATTAAAGACCATTCTTGGATAACCAAGTGGAAAAATAAGGCCTTAGGTCTACCAACAATCAAGCCCAATTCAAAGTCATCAATCTCTTCTTTCAACTTCGCTCATTCAGTCAACAGAGTGGCGGACAACCCCTGTGATTTCCTATTGAGTGCATTGGCAACCACATTATCCTTTCCTGGATGATATAGGATGTCGCAGTCATAGTCCTTGATCAATTCCCGACGTTGCCTCATGTTCAACTCCCTTTGAGTGAAAATGTATTTGAGGCTTTTGTGATCTGTGTATATCTCACACCTCTCACCATACAAGTAGTGCCTCCAAATCTTTAGTGCAAATACTACTACTGCTAATTCCAAGTCATGAGTAGGGTAATTGCTCTCATAATCTTTGAGTTGCCTAGAAGTGTAAACTATAACCCTTCTGTGTTGCATTAGCACACAACCCAAACCTCTTAAGGACACATCGTTGTAGATCACCATTCCACCTATCCCTTTAGGTAAGGTTAGGCTAGGCACAGTCACCAACTTCTTTTTCAGCTCCTCAAAGGCTTAATTACATGCGTCTGTCCAGATAAACTTTGTCCCTTTTCTGGTCAAAGTGATTAATGGTATGGCAATGCTGGAGAAGCCTTTAATAAATCTTCTATAATATCTAGCCATTCCTAAAAAGCTTTGAATCTCATTCATTGAGGTGGGTATAGCTTTTTCGGTTACCGCCTTGACTTTTGTAGGATCTACTGAAATTTCCTCTTTAGAGATCACCTGACCTAAGAACATCACTTAATCAAGCCAGAAGTCACACTTACTCAACTTGGCATATAATTTCTTCTCCCATAACTTTCGTAGTGTGATCTCCAAGTGTTCAGCATTGTCCTCCTTGTTTTGGGAGTAGATCAGGATGTTGTGAATGAATACTATCACAAAATGATTCAAGTAATCATGAAAGACACAATTCATAAGGTCCATGAACACAGCTGGTGCATTGGTTAAACCGAACGGTATAACTACGAACTCATAATGTCTATAGTGTGTTCTGAACGCCGTTTTTGGTATGTCCTCCTTCCTCACTTGAAGTTGATGGTACCCAAAGCAAAGATCTATTTTAGATAATATGCTAGCCCCTTTCAATTGATCAAAAAGATCATCAATTCTGGGCAACAGGTATCCGTTCTTTATCGTGACCTTATTCAGCTTATGATAGTTAATACACAATCACACAGTCCTGTCTTTCTTCTTCAAGAATAGGACTGGTGTATTCCCATGATGATACACTTAGTTTTATGTATCCCTGCTCTAACAGTTCTTGTAGTTGCTCCTTCAATTTCCTCAATTCTGTTGGAGCCATCTAGTGCCTTTGAAATCGATGTCGTACTGGGGATCTGATCTATTGAGAATTCAACTTCCCTTTCTGGTGGTACACCTTTGAGGTCTACTGGGAAGACATTGGGGAAGTCCCTAACTATATTTATATCATCTATCTTGATTTCCTTCTTTTCCTCCACTATAGCTGCTAAGAATCCTTGACATCCCTGAGTGAGTAGCTTCCTTGCCTTCATGGCTAAAATGATAGGCATGGTTGCTTTTCCTTTTTTCAGCCCGAAGAATTTAAATTCTTTCCCAGTTTTGAGTTTAAGCAAGATTCCCTTCTCATGACATAATATTATTGCCCTATGAGTGGATATCCAATCCATGTGTGAGGGTAGCGGCCAGAAGATGATAAGAATGTCTCTCTTCCCCATTTGGGGGGGAAGGGCTTGCATCAATTCTGCCCTCTCTCCTCTCTTTCTCTTTTTAGTGAGGGAGGGGTGTGTCTTATGTGCTTTGCTTGCAGGCCCCGCATCACTGTATTGCCACTCAAAGATACGTGGTGGCCTATTTTACAATAGTGTAAAGTTCATCATTCTAGACGGGGGTTTGATGATGGTCCAATATGGGGATCGGGATCATATAAAAGGGTTTGGAGTCACCACCTAAGATTATGGGCCTAGGACCCAGGGGTGGGCCCAATTCTGGAGAAAAGGGCCCAATAATTGGTCTAGTCCAGAGATTTAGGGTAAGTGTCAGGTTGCAAAGTTGGGAAGGTATTAGGCACCCAATCTGCCTGGTTCAACCAGTCTTCCTACTAGATGCTTGAGAATGAACATTTTCCATAATTATTACTATTCCACATTCATGGCTAAGTTATCACACATATATACATTGATTGAATTTAAACTACTATGTACACTAAAATAAGGTCTATATAAAGTCTACATAATGATAATTTGGTTGAGAAACTATACCTGAATTTAACCCCTAGTTTGGGTGAAGAGGGGTGAGCCCTTGATTGGTTCTTTCATGTTCTCCTGGCTCAGGGGAAGATGGTCTTGACCTCCAACTTCCTTTCTTGAGAGATGCTGACTGTGATGATATTCGGATAGGGTTCTGGCTAGGAACAGTTACTTTCAGATTTGGATTCGAACAGAGCTTTGGCTAGGGAAGGCTATTTTCGGGCTTAGGATGAGGTGGCACTCCAATAGAGCTTCCGTTGGGGATAGGCTAGGGAGGGCTAGGTTGAGGTGGCACTCTAGCAGAGCTTCCACTAGGGATAGGATAGGGGAGGGCTAGGCTGAGGTGGCACTCCAGCAGAGCTTTCACTGGGGATAGGCTAGGGGAGGGTAAGGCTGAGGTGGCACTTCGGTAGAGCTTCCGCTGGGAATGGCTATTTCTGAAAAGATTCCAGGGGCACTCGGACAGGGCTTCGGCTAGGAACTGCTATTTTTGGAAAGAAACAGATTGACCTAAAAATGGATTGAAGATCCCCAAAGTCCCAAAGAACACTTTGAAGATCCGAATAGAATTTCGGATCTTGACAAAGATCTTTTCGTAGACCTAAAGAACCTCAAGGGGGAGGGATTTCTATTTCTGGTAAAACTCAAGGAGGGGTTTGAAGAACACACTAGTTTTGGCAAAAATTGGATTGGACTGAGAAATTGGATTGAAGATCTTAAAAGTCCCGAAGAACACTTCGAAGATCCAAACAAGTTTTCAGATCTTGATGAAGATCGCTCAGAAGACCAGAAGAAAATTGAGAGGGGGAAGGGAGGAGGAGAGAGGGTAGAGCTTCACTACTATGGAGTGAGATGGGGTTGTTTGGTGTAGGTAGGGGATTTTTCCAAGTTTCTAGTAGGCTTGTCATTGTGCGTAACATACATACGAAAAAATGTAATTTTTTGGGGATGATCATGGGAGATCTGTTGATCTGATTTTGATGTGCCATTTATCATCAGAATCATATTTCCGACCACTATCCATTTGTATGGTCATCTTGACCAAATTCCTTTATATATAGAAAGTCAAAATTGGACCCTCTTCTCTCTCGTGTGGGGGTTTCCAGGGTTTCAGGTAGGGGAGTGTTTCCATTATCATCTCTATTGATCAGAAGCCAGAAGTCACATCTAAGATCCACATTTCATCATAGCTGGGGGAGGGTGATAAAATTGGGTGTCTACACCATGCCAAAAATTATGTCCAAGTCTTTCATCTCTAGCAGTACCAAGTTTGCCATTAGAATTTGTATTCCTACTTGGACAGGGCAAGATGCATACATCTTGTTGGTAATTAAAATCTCTCATGATGGTAGAGATACAGCTAGTTTATGTTCAAAAGGGCTTGGCTTCAGGGGTAGCTATGAGGGTAGTGGCCGGAATTTCTCTCCTTCTCTCCTCTAGTGGGAGGAAAAGGGCTTACTTTCAACCCTCTCTCCTCTCATTCTCTTTCTTGGGGAGGGGTGAGTGCCGTGTGTGCTTACCTACGGGCCCTGCACTACTGTACCACCACTCGGATATATGTGGAGGCCTATTTTATAGGAGTGTAAAGGATATCATTGAGACAGGGATTTGATGATGGTCCAATACGGGGGATTGGGATCATGCAAAAGGGTTTTGAGTCACCACCTAGGATTATGGGCCTTGGATCAGGGGTGGGCCCAATTCCTGAGAAAAGGGCCTGGAAGTTGGTATGGTCCAAAGATTTAGGGCACGTGTTAGGTTATAGAGTTGGGAAGGTGTTAGGCACCCAATCTACCTGGTTCAACCGATCTTCCTACTAGATACTTAAGAATGAACATTTTCCACAATTGTTCCTATTCCACATGCATGGCTAAATTATCACACATATATACATTAACTGAATTTAAATAATTATGTATACTAAAACAAGGTTAATATAAAGTCTACATTTTGCTAATTTTGGGTGAGAAATTATACCTAAGCTTGACCCCTGTTTCGGGTAAAGAGGGGTGGACCCCCAATTAGTGCTGGCATGAGCTTTCTTATGGATTCTCCCGACTCAAGGGAAGATGGTCTTGACCTCCAACTTCCTTTTTTGAGAGATGCTGACTGTGGTAATATTTGGATAGAATTCCAACTAGGAATGGTTTCTTTTGGGTTGAGACTGAGGTGTCAATTCGGCAAAGCTTCCGCTAGGGATGGGCTACTTCTGAATTTTGGCTGAGGTGGCAATACGACAGAGCTTCTGCTAGGGGTGGGTTACTTATAGATTTTGGCTGAGGTGGCACTCCGGTAGAGCTTCCACTGGGGGTAGGCTATGAGAGGGCTAGGCTCCGCTACGGATAGGCTATGACAGGGCTAGGCCGAGGTGGCACTTCAACAGAGCTTCCACTGTGGATAGCCTATGGGAGGGCTAGGCTGAGGTGGCACTTCGAAAAATCTTTCACTAGGGATAGGCTATGGGACAGCTAGGCTGAGGTGGCACTTTGACAAAGCTTTCACTAGGAATAAGCTGAAACCTAAATGATTGAAGAACTTTGAAGGCCCGAAGAGCAATTTGAAGATTCGAAGAACACTTCGGATCTTATGAAGATCTCTCCGAAGACTTGAAGAACCTCGAAAGGGGGGAGGCAGACTAAGGCAAAGCTTTTCCTACACCAAATGCTCACTCAAAAAAATAAAAGGATTGAAGAGCTTCGAAGGCCCGAAGAACACTTCGAATCTTTTGAAGATCTCTCTGAAGACTTGAAGAACCTCAAAGGGGGGAGGGGAGGAGAGAAGGCAGAGCTTCTCTACAAAGGGTACGCACTAGGAGGCTTGAGTGTGAAAAACCAAAGGGAGAGGGGTATTTATGGAATTTTTTGACCAATGGGGAGGAAAGAGGAATTTCCTTAGCCAATGGGGTTAAAAAGTTATTTTTTGGACCAAAGGATAATAAAGTGAGATTTTGGGCCAATGTGGTGACTAGGTAAATTTTTGGGCCAATGGAGTGAAGAGTAATTTCTTGGGCCAATGAGGTGAAAAGATGCCTTTCTTAGGCCAATGAGAGATTTTGGTGTAGGGTACACTAGCAGGGCAGTGTAGAGTGCCCAAGTGGGTGAAGAGGGAATCCCTTCACCAAACTAGTCATCGGGGTGAAGGTTCTAATGAAAACACTGGGGCTGGGTAGGGGTGCCTGGGGCAACGGGCCATGCACAAGGTAGCGAGTGTGGGGTAGGGCTGCGGGGTCACGTAGGGTTGTAGGGGATCAGGGCAGGGCTGCGGGGGCACTCAAGCAACAAGGGTACGTGGCAGGGCCGTGGGGCACGAAGGGTAGCAAGGGTACGGGGGAGGGCCAAGGGGTGCATAAGGTAGTAGGGGCACGGGGGAGGGCCATTGGGGCACACAGCGCAGTGGGTACATGAGTTAGGGCAGTGAGGGTGCACAGCGCAATGAGGGCGTGGGATAGGATCATGGGGCACCCAAGGCAGTAGGGCAGTGGGGTGAGGGCATGAGGTAGGGTTGTGTCGACACCCAATTTTGTCACTCTCCTCTGGCAATGATGAAATATGGATCTTGGACGAGACTTTTGGCTTCCGACCAATAGAGATGCTGATGAAAACATTCCCCAACCATAAACCCTGGAAATCCCCACGTGGGAGAGAGGAAGGCCTAATTTTGACTTTTAATATATATAAAGGAATTTGGTCAAGAAGACAGTACAGATGGATAGTGCTTGGAAACAGGATTCTAACAATATATAACATGTCAAAATTGGACCAGCAGATCTCCCACAATCATCCCCAGAAAATCACGCTTTCCTGCACATATGCTGTGCACACGGACAGCCCTATTGGAATCCTGGAAAAGTTCCCTACCTTTCACAGACACCCTAAAATTTATCCCCTACCTACCCAGATAACCCAGAAACACACTCAGACCTGAAAACCTAGAAATCCTCGCAAGGGTGAGAAGGGGTCCAATTTTGGCTTTTTATATACGAAGGAATCAAGTCAAGATGACAACACAGATCGATAGTGCTTGAGAATACAATTCTGACAATATATTGCACGTCAAAATTGGACCAACGGATCTCCTGTAATCGTCACCGAAAAAACCCTTAATTACGAGAGCACTACACTCGCTGGCCGACAGGCTAGCCCACATGCGAGCTTCCTGCCTTTGGCTGCGGTGTGTGCTCTCCACCCACGGGCTGCAGCACGTGCACATGGCATAGCCATGCCAAGCCCCCCTACCATGCTGCACACGACCTTGCCAACACAGCCCAGCCCCTGCCCATTGGCCTGCTGGCCTACGCCCCCACAGGCATAGACCAGTGCCCCTGTGGGCACAGGCCCGCAGCCTTGCCAACACATCCTAGCCCCTACCCCTTTCTGCCTACTGGCCTATGCCCCAGCGGGCACAGGCCCCGCAGCCCACTACTGCCCACACCTGCCCTGCCCACTGCCTTACTGCATGCATGCATAGCTGGCAGGCCAGCCCATGCCCATGTGCACGCCTACACACATGCGTGCGCTGGCTATTGTATGCATGCACATGCTCGCTGCCCATGCCCACACCCCCTTGGCCATTACCCACGCGCCATCCGTCCTACACCCGTGGTGTCACCTGTATTACTTACCTGAACTAACCATACCTCAAGCACTTCGATCGGGTCCTGCACACTGCCGTCAAAGGCCAGGATTGGTATTTCCCTAACTCGATGGGTGAAGAAATCCCCCCTTTAACCACTTAAAGCCAAAAAAAACCCTTTTTTGCTAGTAATTCTCTCTCCAAAACAACACCACTTCTTTACCCAATGGACAAAAGCCTTCCCCACCCATTTTGCCTTTAACCCCCTCTTTTACCCATTGGATAAAAGCCCTACCCCCTCACTTTTGGCAAGACCCCCCTTTTGTCCGTTGGATAAAGAGGTTACCCCTCTCTTATTGGCCAGAAAAACTATAAATACCCCCCTCCTTAAGATTTCAGACACCAGAATCCCACCTCACTCTTTTGTAGTGAAATTTTCCTCCCCTCCCCTCTTGATTTTCTTCTGATCTTCGGAGCAATCTTCTTCAAGATCCGAAATCTTATTCAAATCTTTGAAGTGTTATTCAGGATGTTGAAGATCTTCAATCTAAGTTTTTATTTAGATCTAGTTTTTTGTCAAAAACAATATGTTCTTGAGCCCCCTCCCTTGAGTGTTCTTAAGTGTTCTTGAGCGTTCTTGAGATAGAAATCCCCCCCTTTGAGGTTCTTTTGGTCTACGAAGAGATTTTTGTCAAGATCTGAATTTCTGTTCAGATCTTCAAAGTGTTCTTCGAGAATTTGGAGTTCTTCAGTCCATTTTTAGGTCAGCCCATATCTTTTCAGAAATTGCCATTCCTAGCAGAAGGCCTGTCCAAATGCCCCTGGAATCTTTCCAGAAATAGCCATTCCCAGTGGAAGCTCTGCCAAAGTACCACCTTAGCCTAGCCTCCCTTAAGCCTATCCCCAGCAGAAGCTCTGCCAGAGTACCACCTCAGCCTAACCCTCCCCTAGCCTATCCCCAGTTGATAGAGTGCCACCTCATCCTAAATCCAGAAATAGCCTTCCCTAGCCGAAGCTCTGTCCGAACCCAAATCCAAAAGCGATCGTTCCTAGCCGAAACTCTATCCGAATACCATCACAATCAGCATTTCTCAAGAAAGGAAGTTGGAGGTCAAAACCATCTTCCCTTAAGCCAGGAGAACACGAAAGACACTCCGAATCAGTACTAGTCAGGGGCCCACCCCTCTTGACCCGAAACAAGGGTTAAGTTTAGGTATAATTTCTTAACCCAATTATTATCAAATAGACTTTATATAGACTTTGTTTTAGTGTATATAGTAGTTTAAATTCAATTAATGTATATATATGTGATAACTTATCCATGCATATGGAATAGTAATAATTATGGAAAATGTTCGTTCTCAAGCATTTAGTAGGAAGATCAATTGAACCGGGCAGATTGGGTGCCTAACACCTTTCCAATTCTGTAACCTGACACTTACCCTAAATCTCTAGACCAGACCAAAATTTGGGCCCTTTTCTCAGAAATCGAGCCCATCCCCGGGTCTAAGGCCCATAACCCTAGGTGGTGACTTCAAACCTCATTTGTATGATCCCGATCCCCATATTGTACCATTATCAAACCCCCGTCTCAAATGATAAATTTTACATTCTTATGAAATTGGCCTTCACGTATCTCGATGATGTGATACGACAGTACAGGGCCCACAAGAAAGCACACACAACATGAACCCCTCCCCTCACATGAAAGAGAAAGAGAGAGGAGAGAGGTCGGGATGCAAGTCCTTTTCCACTAAGGGAAGAGAGACATCTCAGTCCATCTCCGACCGCTACACTCACAGTGGCGACTCTGCTGGGGATCAAATGTCAAGCTTTCAATACTAGATGCTACCTTTAAATGCAAGAACAATTTCCCCCACATTTATTTGAAAAGGTGTTTGGCTAATCCCATGTTTGTAATTGTATTCACTAACTACATCATGCATCGTGCTCGAAGTGAAATCATTGGGCGAGGGACTCCTTATCATGCCCGCATCCTCAGGGAGGTCAGTGCATGCCATAGAGACTACTCTGAGAGAAAATGAACCCACTTCCTATACAAGAATGAAAGGTATCATCAAACAGTGAGGATGTTATATTTGTGCCAGCACCCTCAGGGAGGTCCATGCACTTTATAACATTCTGAGATCGAATGCGTCATCAAATGGCGAGGATGTCCATATTTGTGTCAGCACCCTCGAGGAGGTCCGTGCACTTTATGGCATTTTGAGATTGAATGATGGTTACCCTACATTATACTTTTGCACACAATCACTCACGGTTCCACCACCCCGTGGCCAATTGCATAACCTTGTGTGTAGTCACGAGTAATGGGCAAGGAAGTCACCCCCTTGATCTTGTACCTATAGGTATATCAAAAGGATCACATACCATGCATATATAGATCCTATCGAGGAAGCCTTGTCGGTCCTATTGCATCCGCCGTATGCTTGCAATATGTAGAAAATAGAGGAAGAAGCTAGGAGTGCCACAAGCTAACTGTAGAACTTGTTTGTGGTCTTGAAAATGAATGTTCCTACACTATATTCCCATCGTAAAGAATTGCTTTCCTAAAGTGGGTTTTGGATAGAAGGTTGAAATAACCTAGAGGGGGGGTGAATAGGTTATACTAGTGGAATTAGACTCTTTTCGATAAATAGGTCACTCGTGTGACAGCAAGTTAAAATAATGCGGAGAAAATAAAATAAGAACAACCACAACACAAGATTTATAGTGTTTCGACTCAATTCGAGTCTAGTCCACTCCCTACAAGAATCCTCTTGTAAGGTATTCCACTAGTTCTCCCTTTCAGTACAGTAGGTAGGGAAGAAAACCTTTACAATCTTTTTACGGATAAGAGTATCCTTACAAATCTCCTTTCCAGGCAGAGAGACGCCTTCAAAATCTCTTTTAGAGGTAGAGAGAGACCTTTCTCTTTTTAGGATAAGAGTATCCTTACAATCCTAAGTACAGTCTAGAATTGTAAAAACAGAAATTAATAAGAAATAGTGGAATAAGAGGAATATCTCAAGTGTGGTGCAAATGAGAATGAATAATAAATGATGAGTGATGCACCTTTTGTAAAGTCCTCTCTTACGGCTTTGACTTGCACAGGAGAGAGTAGAGGACTTTGATTGAGACTTGAGCCCCTTGTTTGGGATTTGTGTAATAGAATAACTCAAGTAGAAATAAACTTCTTTAATGCTTGCAACAATGCTCTTAAAGCTCTTTCTTAATGAATATTTAATTAAGAGTGATTTGGGTATTTATTGGTGAACTTAGTGAAGCATTTTAGGCAGGGAATCAGGCTCTAACGAACATATTCTGGGTCCATCGGTCGACCGCCATCGGTAGCCGATCGACCTTCAAGAGCCGTTGTAGGTAAAATATAGCCGTTGGGGCACTTCCAGGCAGTCACCGGTCGACCGGGACTTTCAGCCGGTCAACTGCATATGGTCTCAGACAGGTCTGGTCAATCGGGGCTTCCAGCCGGTTGACCACCTATGGTCTCGAGTGGTTCTGATCGACCCGGGCTTTCAGCCGGTCGACTGCCAACAGGACATGCTCTGTTTTGACAGAATACTCTCATACTGACCAGTCATCAGTGTTTTGACCATAACTTTTCGGTCCGACTTCAGAATGATCTGAGATCAGTTGCGTTGGAATCACAATTCAATTTTCTACAACTTATATGAGGGATTCATCTCCTAATACTAATTTTAAGATTCCCTAAAATACCCTTGAGTCAGGTTACTGTGTGTTCTACACCACTTAGAGACTTTCCATACCTGGGCAAGGCATGCTCTATGGTCATTCTAATATGATGCAATGCACATGCATGAGGTGAGTGCATATAAGTATGTGGAAATTACAAATTACATTAAAAATAACTAATCTATCCTAGTGGTCTTCTTCTTCACTTGAACCTTCCATTCTTTAGCCCTTCATCTTCTTTCCTTCTTGTTTGTTGTTTCATGTCTTTAAGCTTTATGTCTTGATTCGACCTTCTAAGGGTTTCTTCAAGCTAATCACACTTTATCAACCAAGTTAAAGATGTATGTTTGTTTGTTAACACCAAAACATGGCAAAGAGTGTGGACATGTTTCCCAACAATCTCCCCCTTTTTGGTGATGACAAACAAACATAGACAATGAAACCAAATACAAGAAATAATTTGACTATCTCTGTGTAAAGATCAATAGGATAATGAAATGCAGAGCCAGAAAGTAAACAAGGATAGATACAGTCATTTCCATAAACAATTTAGCATTTCCATAAACAATTTAGAGATAATACTATCATTTTCATTGTCAGAAGTAAATCTTAAATCTTCTCCCCCTTTTGTCAACAGCAAAAAGGTAATCAAAACGACACAAAAAAAAAAATACTCCCCCTGAGTATGTGCCACATAGAAAAATATCATAAGTTCAACTTTCCATAAAAGTCAAAAGTATATAATAATAAACGACAGAAACAAACATAAAGTTGCAAGAAGCAAACATAAGTGCTAATCTGCTGCATCCTCATCATCCATGTCTGCCTCGTCATCGTCTTCTTCGTCATCCTCAACGTCCTCTTCGTTGCGGAGAAGCTTGAGAATCTCATTCTGCTTTCTTTCCATTTTTGCCAACTGGGCAAGGATGATGTTTCCAACTTTCTGAAGATCAGCAACAGTTGCATAGGTTGATGTC
This sequence comes from Macadamia integrifolia, assembly GCF_013358625.1. Classification (NCBI taxonomy): domain Eukaryota; kingdom Viridiplantae; phylum Streptophyta; class Magnoliopsida; order Proteales; family Proteaceae; genus Macadamia; species Macadamia integrifolia. Next base: position 43,790 of record NW_024868851.1, read on the forward strand.
TCATCACTGCCTGGTTGCTGTGGCTGGCTGGGTCCAGCAGTAGTCTTTTTGGAGTGTGTGGACTGTTGTGGAAGAAGATGCATTTTGCGAATGGTGGAAATATTGATCTCTTGGGGAAATGGGTCAAATGATTCACCAGAAAAATCTACTTGAAAGTGGTCCATGATTTGGAAAATCATCCGTCCATAGGGTAGATTTCCCTTTTGAAGTCTATCACCATGGGTAATCATGGTTTTGAGCAGAATGTAAGGAAGGTTGATGGGTACAGTTTTGCAGACACAGTAGGTAAGATAGGCATGAAATGGGGAGACTTCATCTCTATGACCACTCTTTGGGAGAATGTTGTAAGAGATGATAAGATTGACAATCCTCCCTATATCAGTGAGTTCCTTAGCCTTAATTTTGTGTGTATTAGCATATTCCTTCATAATGCTAGAATACACACATTCAACATCCATGAATTGTTCTATGTAGGTCTTGGGTTGGTAGTATTTGAGGTCCCCTGTCACAAAAATGTCTAGGATTTCTCCTAAAATCAGGATGTCGATTTCTATTGGAACACCCTTAACATAGGAATGGACCAAAAGGGTGTCACCTTCACCAGAGAAGGTAAGGTTACAAAAGAACATTTTGACTAGATGGGGATAACAATGGGAGTCAAGTTTGAGAATGTTGCCCCATCCCAAAGCATCAAAAAGGTCTTTGATGCCATACCTGGACAAAGAGTCGGTATTGATGGTCCTACCTTGCTCTATGTTGCGAGAGATGTAGAGATCCCATGATTCTTGAGCAATGGTGGAGGAGATCCACGTATCTTTGTCAGAGGCCTTCCTTTTTCCCTTTTGAGCCACGGTTTTTGTGCCTCTATGTGGGCGATGAGAGTCCATGATGATTAGAGGTGTAAGAGAGAAAGAGATGCAAGGGTTTTGGGAGATGAATATGAATGAATCTCAAGAAATCTAGGGTAGAAGGAAGTTCTAAGCTAGGGTTTTGGGAGACGAATAGTCGAAATAGGGTTTTAGGCCAAATAGGATTCTAAAGGTTTTTAAAAAATGGGTTAAAAAGTCGATTTTAAAGAGTTCAGAATCAAATTTTCGGTGCGCCGGTCGACCGGTTATATGGTGGCGGTCAACCGGTAACCCTTTCGGTTAGAGGCGATCGACCGAAAGTCATTAGCGGTCAACTGTCAAACTATTCGGTCAGTGCCAGTCGACCGGTATATTGGGGTGATCGACCGGTTGAGTCCAAGAAATTTTAGAACCAGAAAATTATGGCTGTGGAAAGGATTTTTCAAGTCCGGGGCTTTTGGAAAAGAATTTTCAAAAAGAAATGTTTATTCATTCAGCCAAACGGGTTGCAAATGCCAAGCTCCTTCCTTAGGAAACTAAAACGCTCTTCACCAAGAGGTTTAGTAAATATATCTGCGAGTTGTTTATCAGTCTCAATGAATTCTAGAGAGACATCACCATTTTGAATGGTGTCTCGTAGAAAGTGGTGTCGAATATCAATGTGCTTTGCCCTTGAGTGTAAAATGGGATTTTTACTCAAGTTTATGGCACTGGTGTTATCGCACATGATTGGGCAAGATTCGAAACGCACTCCAAAGTCCTGGAGAGTTTGCTTCATCCAAAGGATTTGAGCACAACATCTACCAGCTGCAACATATTCAGCTTTTGTGGTAGATAAAGCAACGGAGTTTTGTTTCTTGCTAAACCAAGAGACAAGGCAAGAGCCGAGAAAGTGACAAGTACCACTGGTACTTTTTCTGTCAATATGGCAACCTGCGAAGTCAGCATTTGAAAAGCTGACCAAGTCAAGGGGTTGGTTTTTGGGGTACCATAACCCAACATCACAAGGGCTTTTCAGATATTTAAAAATTCTTTTTATAGCAGTGAGGTGAGATCTCTTGGGATCAGCTTGAAACCGAGCACATGCACATACATTGTACATGATGTCAGGTCTACTTGCTGTTAGATATAGAAGGCTTCCAATCATGCCTCTATATCTAGTTACATCTTCAGAAGTTCCATCCTCATCCTTGGTTAGTTTCAAGGATGAGCTCATCGGAGTGTCTGAAGATTTTTGACTGTTAAAGTCAAATTTCTTTAGCAGCTCCTTGGTGTACTTGCTTTGATTTATGAAAATTCCATTATCAGTTTGTTTTATTTGAAGTCCAAGGAAGATTAACTCTCCCATCATACTCATTTCAAATTCACTGCTCATTTTGTTACTGAAATCAGTACACATTCTCTCGTTGGTTGAGCCAAAAATGATATCATCTACATAGATTTGAACAATGAGTATGTCATTCTTCAGGTTCTTCACAAACAGGATTGTGTCAATCCTCCCCCTTGAGAAACCACTTTCTATCACGAAAGTATTTAATCTCTCATACCAAGCTCTAGGGGCTTGTTTGAGGCCATACAGAGATTTCTCAAGTTTATAGACATGGTTTGGAAACTTAGGGTCTTCAAAGCCGGGAGGTTGAGCTACATATACCTCTTCTTGAATGTATCCATTCAAGAAGGCACGTTTGACATCCATTTGATATAGTTTAAAGTTCTTATGGCATGCAAAAGCTAGTAACATTTTAATGGACTCCAACCTTGCTACTGGTGCATAGGTTTCATCATAGTCTATTCCCTCTTGCTAGTTATACCCTTTGGCAACTAGTCTTGCTTTGTTTCTCACTATGTTCCCATCTTCATCCAGTTTATTGCGAAAGACCCACTTAGCACCAATGATGGTGTGGTGGTCAGGTCTAGGGACAAGTTCCCATACTTTGCTTCTTTCAAACTGGCGAAGCTCCTCTTGCATAGCTATAATCCAATCACTGTCTTTTAGTGCTTCTTCTATGTTCTTGGGTTTGATCCTTGAGATAAATGCAGTGTGATTGCATACCTCTCGGGTTTTAGATCTAGTCTGGATTTTTCCATCTAGATCTCCTATGATGTTTTCTAAGGGATGATTCCTATGTGGAATGACTTCCTTAGGTAGTGTTTCTAATTTTTCTATGGTAACATCATTTGTATCATCAAGAGAAATATCATTAGTTTTGATCTTAAGTTCATCAATTATAATATCATCATCATCAACAAGAGATTTGTTTAAGTCATTAGGTAAAGATTCATCAAATCTTACATTCATAGATTCTTCAACCATTAATGATTTTTTATTAAAAACTCTATATGCCCTACTGTTGAGTGAGTATCCTAAGAATATTCCTTCATCAGATTTTGCATCAAATTTTCTAAGATAATTTTTGGTGTTTAAGATGAAACATTTACATCCAAAGACTCTAAAGTAGTTTACTTTTGGTATTTTACCAAAGTATAGTTCATAAGGTGTTTTAGAAAGTAAAGGTCTAAGGATTATCCTATTTAGTACATAACATGTTGTATTTACAACTTCAGCCCAAAAATACTTAGGCAAAGAATACTCATTAAGCATAGTCCTTGCAGTCTCTTGTAAGGACCTGTTTTTCCTTTCAACTACCCCATTAGATTGAGGCATTCTAAGAGCGGAGAAGTTATGGTCAATACCATACTTGTTGCAGTATAAGTTAAATTGACTTATATTGTCAAATTCTCCTCCATGGTCACTCCTTACAGAGATTATAGTATACCCTTTCTGATTTTGCAATCTGTTACATAGAGTTGCAAATTCATCGAACGCATCATTTTTATTTTTTAGAAAAACAGTCCAAGTGTATCTAGAGTAGTCATCAACGATTACAAAGGTGTAATTTTTACCACTCATACTAGATATATTGATAGGTCCAAATAAGTCTAAGTGAAGTAGTTCCAATGGTCTAGAGGAAGAGACAATATTCTTCGACTTGTGGGAGACCTTGGTTTGTTTGCCTTTTTGACAGGCATCACAAAAACTATCTATTTCATACTTGATTTTAGGAAGGTTCCTCACGAGATCCTTGGATGCTATGGTTTGAATCAACTTGACATTTTTATGTCCAAGTCTTCTATGCCATAATGAAGACTCACTATGGTTAGAAACCAAGCATGCATTTAAGGAACTTACTTCGTCAAGTATACAAACATAAATATTGTTTTTCCTAGACCCTTTCAGTATTAGATTATCATTTGCATCTTTGATGCAACAATGGGAGACATTGAATTCTACTTTGTATCCAATGCTACATAATTGACTTACACTTAGGAGATTATAGTTCAAATTTTTCACAAAGTAAACGTTTGAGATTGAAATACCTCCAAGTTTTATTTTTCCAATACCAGCAATCTTTCCTTTGTTGTCATCTCCAAAGGAGACCCGTCCTCCATCATAGTCCCGTAAGCTTGAGAATAGGTTCTTGTTGGATGTCATGTGTTTGGAGCATCCACTGTCGATGACCCATTCAGCTTCCACCTTATTCTTCAAGCAAACCTATAACAGAAATTTAATCGTACATTGGTCCCCATAATCTCATGGGTCCATCATTGTTAGTGTCAAACTTCCTGACTGGAACCCAAATGGTTTTGTACTTTTTAGGACTTTGGTTCTGCCTTTGGAATGGCTTTTGGTTTCTTTGAGTCCTCTGCTTTTCATAAGATCCATTTGATCTTTGAGGAGTATAGTATCTTTGAACTCTATAGAGTTCTTGGTTTTGGTATTTCCCTTGTGGTCTATAAGTCTCCCTAGGATAGTTCTTGTACCCTTGGAATTGTCTTTGGGACCTCTCAATGGAGTATTCTCTTTGAGGTTGGAATTTTCTATTCCTAGGCATAGGTCTAGAGTTTTCTTGAGACCTATATTGCCTTCTTAGGGGTGTGTAGTAGTAGGCATGGCTAACTCTTGATCTCTCAGTTTGAGAGTTGGGTTTCTTCTTTTTTCTTGGAGTGACACTAGTTTATGGAGTGTCCTGTCTTTTTACAAAAACTACATTTAATGTAAGAGGTGGATGGTTGGTTTCTTTGGTCACCCTTTCTTGGATTCCCATTTCTAGATGGATTTTGTCCATTATAACCCAGTCCTTCTCTTTCATTTGGACCCTTCCTTTGAGAACCAAGAAGATTGTCAAGCAAGGATTAAAGTATCGGTATCGGTCATCGTATCGGTAGGTCAAAATTAAGATATGTATCAGAGAGTATCGTATCGGAGATACACTAAGATACGCTAAAGATACACACATAAATGGATAGAAAACATTTTTTTTAAACACTTTTGCATAAAGAGTTTGTTAAAAAAAGCTATTGATAACATGTATTATGCATAAACACTAAATTGAGGGTATCGTACTAAGAATTCAAGGTTTGTAGTTGTCCCATAAATGTAAAATCCTTGTTCCCAACCTTGATTTCCACTTTAGTTAGAGAGAAATATGGCTGACAGCAACTTTAGAACAAAAACCCTTCAAAAAATCTTGTTTTTTTGAAAAATTACCCATCTTGGCCATTATATGACCATAGCGCACTGTATCGGTACATACTGATACTCACCGATACGTACCGATATATATTGATACTCACCGATACGTGCCAATATATACCGATACGTACCGATCGATACATACCGATACTCACCGATACATACCAATACATACCGAAACGTACATTTTACCTCAATTTTATAATTTTCATAGTCGTATCGAGGCATATCGTATCGTATCGATGTATATTGGTGGTATATTGATGCATATCGGTATGTATTGTAGGATATATATCGATACGAAAGGATTTTAAAAATTTCATGTATCGTATCGATGTGTATCATATCGATCGACTAAATTTAAGATACGTATCGGAGGGTATCGTATCGGTATCGGAAATACTTAAAACCATGCTCACCTATCAAAAAATAAAATGATGGGTTCCTCCTCATTGCACTTGTTTAATGCTTACCGACAAGTCACAAAGTGTTGATTTTCTACAGTACAAGGGAGACATGTCCCCGAAGTATATTTTTTAATTCATACAGTCTTGTGTGTTTTACTTTATGTTTAATTAGGATTGTAATGCATCTTGAGAATTCCATACTGTTAAATGAGAAATTTTTTACTAACATTTTCTTGTCAAGCTAATTACTATCACTCACCTATCCTTGCCCTATATTTAGTATTTACTTAAACTCTTCTACCCCAAACTTCTTTTCTGATTTGTAAACTTTGACCAATCTTTCTCCGCTGATAATTTAAGATCCCAAAATTACCACTGGTATCCTCCCCTCCCTTCGCACAACCCCCATCCAGTAGCAGACCTCTGCCCCACCACCATCTCCCTCCCCCTGCATCTCTCTCCGCTGATCCCATTCCCCCTCTGCAACTCCCTGCACACTCCTCTTCCCCATCACCCAATCCCTGCAACTCCCCGTCCTCCCCCAACTTCACCCTTCCCAGCTCTTCCCACCCCTCTCCTTCTTCCCTGCCTACCCTCCCACCCCAATTAAGTTCTGCAAACTCCCAAACGGAAGGTTTTGTTGTCTGATGCTACAACGAAGGTTTTGTTGGATCATCAGAACCAAAAGTGGTTTTGTTTGCCGAATACTACTTATTATTCTTCCTCAATATCCAATATGATTTCAAGGTTTCCAGATCCTTTCCCCTGTTCTTCCAATCTCATTCTCAATCAAAATCTGATTCTAACGATTATTATAGTCATATCATTGCTATTATTGTGTCATCGGAGACTGAATCTGACCTAGTTTTAGCCTGTAGAGAAAAGCCTCCCTCTGCTTCAACCCAACCATCCCAAGGCATTTCAGAGACTTGAAATGCAATACCAAGAAATCCAACAGATAAGGAAGAGCTTTCGAACTGGATGGAGAGATCAGAGAATTGGTACCACTGTGGTCGCGGGTGGTGGTGTAGCAACTTTTGGCTTGCGGAATAGAGCTTCGATTGCAAATATCAGTCATGTTAAATGGGTCGCAGCAGAAGTTCCCCATTGTGATTCTAGAACCAATCCAGAAAGAGAATGAGTAAGAGAACAGCATCAAGAAGATAATCCAGAAAGAAGGGGAAAAAAAGGATAAAATGAAGTGAACAGGAATGAAATGACAGATGTTGTTTGTTGTGTCTGATGAGTAGCCAAATGACCTCATCGTGCTGCGGCTTGAATTTGACTCCCTTTGGTTTTCCAGTTCAGAAAAGAATAAATAAATAAAGTGGGGGAGGGAGATGCGGGCGGGGAGGGGGAGGGAAACAGAGGGGTAAGGAGGCATAGAGGGGAGATCTAGATGGTGGGGGTGGGAGTGCCGGGGGGAGGGATATGGAGGGAGGGAGAGTGCAAGGCAAGGAAGGAAGATGCAGAGGGCAGGGGAGGGCAGAGATGGGGGTGGTGGGGCGGAGGTGGGGCCATGGGGTTGTGATGGATGGAGTTGTGCTAATGGAGGGAGCTGTGGGAGGGGGGTGGGGCGGAGACCAGGGGTAATTTTGGGATTTTTATTTATCAGGGGAGAAAGAGAGGTGAATGTTGCTTTTCTTGGGGAATCAGGAAAGAAGTTTGGGTGGGGGAGTTTGAGTAAATATAGGTCAAGTATAGGAGAGTGATAGTAATTGGCCCTTTCTTATTCATGATGTTCTTTCATGCATTTCAATTTCTTGTTTTGTTAAACATATCAGCTCTTCTAAAACATCTGATATCATTATATTCTACATGATGCTTCTTGACTTTTTGAAGTTCTGGTTTATCAGGCTCAAAGAAAGTTAACGAAAGCAGAACGAGCTTTAGCTAAAGTAGAGGAATTCTTAAAGCCAGTAGAACGGCCTGGAGATCCAGAAAGCATCTCTGATGAGGAGAGGTTCATGTTTCGTAAACTTGGACTCAGAATGAAAGCTTTCTTACTCCTTGGTAATGACCCATCTATTTTCATAAAGACAGTAATTTGTCATTTTGTTTTTCTCGTACCTTGTGGAACACTATGGGGCAACATTATTCATTTATTCCATCTTTCAGGAAGGCGTGGAGTCTTTGATGGTACAGTAGAGAACATGCACCTGCACTGGAAGTACAGGGAGCTAGTTAAGATCATTGTAAAGGCTAAAACTTTTGATCAGGTCAGAAATGTTGCCTTGTCTCTGGAGGCGGAGAGTGGTGGTGTATTGGTTTCTGTGGACAGAGTTTCCAAAGGGTTTGCCATAATTGTATATCGCGGGAAGGACTATCAGAGACCAGCAACGTTAAGGCCGAAGAATCTTTTGACAAAGAGGAAGGCTTTGGCTCGCTCAATTGAGCTTCAGAGGCGTGAGGTATCTCCAGAAAGATAATATGAAAACTATGGTGCTCATATTGGACTTGGCATTCATTGTATATGTGGCCTACCAACTCATGAATTTGACCCATTGAAATGTTCTAACCTCTCCCATGGGCCATGGATATGGACAAACAAGTACACTGATAAAATGACTCTTACCTTCTTATCTGAAACCAAAATTTGAGCAGTAGGCCAAAAGAAGGTGGTAATCTGGGGGGAAAATGTTAATAAATATTTTGATTAGAAACAACCCAGATAGTCTGGGGGATAGACCACATGAATGGTACTGGATTAAGTATATTGTGCAATGGATTTCAGGCCTGTACAATTTCCTGGAAAAAAATTAAATAGGAAGATTTGTTTCCATCATTTATGCTGTAGGATGGATTCTTATCAAAGAAATGGAACAAATGTTAATAAATATGTCACATGAACTTTAATATTCTAAACTTTTTCTTTTTGTCATTGGGTGAACAGGCACTCTACAACCATGTTTCAGCTCTGCACAGAAGCGTGGAAAAACTAAGATCTGAGCTTGTATGTTTTCTCGCATATTTATATTTAGTTTGACTACTCTAATTGGGATTCAATACAGCCCATATGGTATTAGATTCTGCCACTTTTTTTTACTTTATCCTCATTCTCTACCATTTATTTTATGCAGGATCAAATGGAAATCATTAAGGGTAAAGGAGATGTGGAGTTATATGCCAAATTGGATTCTGCATATTCTACTGAAGATGAAGATACTGAGGTCGATATTTCATCTGATCTTTTGTCTCTAATCTTCTTTTCACTTTACTGCAAAGACTATATTATTGATCTTCTTTTCCTTTGACCTTTACAGGATGAAGGTGAGGAAGCTTGTCTCGAGACCTATGAAAGTGATAATGATGGCGGTGATAATTATAATGCAACCTGCAATTCCCAGACAGAAACAAACTTTCCTTATGATGAACATAATGTTGATGGCGATAGCAATGATGCAATCCAGAACCTGAATGTGGAAACAAACTTCACTCGTGATGAACAAAATGGTGATGGCAGTGCTGATACTGTACACCACAAACCCTATGCAGAAAAAAGCGTTGAACCTCAATTTGGATGGGCTAGGGATCTTATTTGACGTAGTGGTGTTAGTGGACCAAATTTATGGATCCTTCTTTTTATGATTGGAGGATAAGGAACTTGTGCTTGATTGTAAATGTCTTGGATTATACGGTTGATCTGTTGTGAAAATCTTGTCTTTTTTTGTATTTAGTTTCAGTTTCTTCAATCGTTTTGAAGGATTCTCTCGAATTTATGTACAGTGCAATAGCTGAATTGCTTCATCCTGCTCCATGTATCTATGCATGTTATATTTTTTACATTCAATTCAGTTTACAATGTCATAGAAACGTGTAGGCACGACAAGATTGGCTGTCTCATGCACTTTGGGCCTTTTTGTTTTAATTGAATTCTTTCATTTATTAATATTCTTGCTTGGTTCGGTATTAAGTTGCATTGGTTCTATTTGTCATCTGCATATCTTTATTTGTTCTGTGGTGGCTGATTTTACACATTGGCCCAAAGATTCATCAATTCAATGACTGTATGGTTTCTGAATTTTCCCTAATTTGTTAGCCTATTCATTCAGTTCGAGGATCCTAAATTAACCTGGGGTTATAATGATTGTTAAATGCATAATTACATCCTACATAAAGTTAGCTTGTTGATTAATTGTTTTTGGGGCTTTGACACTATGTTCCATTCAATGATTTGGTGAGAGAATGCTCCTAGTTGAGTGGCCAGCAAGTCATGTCATGTGTAATGTGATGCAGAAGACATACCACAGGAGAAGAACCAAGGAAGGCCAGCCTAGCATGGCCTAGCTCTTGTTACTGTTTAGTTATTTTATTTAATTGTTTTAAGTTGTTTTTGGTTCAGTCCAGTTGAACCGGTGGTCCAATTTAAGTAGCCAAGTTATTTAAGTTGCCAAGTTATTACTTTCTTTTTTTGTTTTTACTCTTTTATTTTTGGTCCACATCCTCTTAAAGTCCAAGTAGACTTTTAAAAGGAGTTGTGCTTTGTAATGTGGAGTCAGCTAGGGGTTTCCCAAACCAACTACATCTCTGTTCTAGATTGGCAATAAAAGGAACCGTGGGGGGTTTCTTGCACCCATGATTTGTGTTAAAAAAATGAAGCTGCTGATCCTCTTCCTGCGTGAAGTTTCCTTGTGTTTGAGCAAGGCTTGTTGGTGATTGATCCACCCAGACACCTTGCTGCTGGAAGCCCGGGTGCCATATTCTTTCCCTTACTCTTGTCTTCTTCCTTTCTCCTTCATTGATCAAGTATGTAAAACCTTGTTTTCTGTAACTTTTATATCCTGTCCAAGGATTTTACATCCAAGTATTTTTGTTGCATTAACTTTGGTATTGACTGATGTGGACATCTGACCATAAGATCATCCTTATCATTTAAGAAGTTCTTCATCATCCTAGGGAAAGACCTTCCAGACCTGTTGCTGATCAGATCTGCTGATCTAGAGATAATTAACATCTCCCTATTCTTCTCTTTGTGCTTCCAGATTTGATTTCCTTCTACTCTAATTGCTGAATCGATTTACTTACTTGTGTTGGGTTATTATTGCTGAGATCTAAATTATAATATCAGTTTTGATTGGGTATTATAATTCTGTTTTCTGATTACTAATCTGATTTATGATTTGACTAATATACCCTTCTCCTAGTACAACTAGAATTGGTCCATAATTTCATATACAACCTTGGGATTGATCTTAAACTTTCAGCAAAGGTTCCTTACCTTAAGAACACAATTCAACCTTAGATTGATCTAATCGGACCACCTGATTTGGTTATATGACTGTTCACCCTATTCTGGAATTTTATTCTCTTGGATTCCATTTTGTTTGGTACTGTTTCCTAGACCAGTTTTACATTGTATTGTCAATATATGAAGGTTGCAAAGACATTTCCTCCATTTACTTTGTGTTAGAAGAGTGTGCTGCTAACTTAGCCACTATAATCCTATAATTATGTTCAATTCTGTAGTCTATTTGTATACTATTTATAGAAGTACTCTGTGTGAATGTGTGTTGAAGTTGTCTTAGTGACTGCGAAATTTATTTATTAAAATATGTTCTCCAATAAAGCAATTATCTTTTGATTAATTATCTTAAATTAAAAATCACGCAAGAATTTCTGTGGCATGCTTCTGTATATAGTAAATAGAATAAATTAGAAGAGTATATCGTTTGTACTACATTGCTATAGCATCACAACATAATATCTATTTTTTGCTTGGAATTTCTCCAACAAGTGTCTCAATGGTTCCTTATTGTGCTACTTATATAGTTTTTTAGAAATCCCCGGTCATAATAGTTCATTCCTTTTCTGTTCCCAATAGGTTTTCAGTAGGAACTGGCATTTCTTACCTATCAATTATAGATGTAGTGTCTAGTGTCTTTTGATTTGTTTTCATTACTTATTTTGTGTTTGGTAACATTCTTCGGAAGTGATTTCATTGATTTGTTGTTCTTCGGGAGCAGATTGTGATTTGGCTGTTTTTTCGCCCACAGAGCAGTTCTGGTTCAAAATATTCTCAGTGGGCACTTTTGACAGAGGCCCCCCCTCCCCTCCAGTCCCACGACCCCCTCCCCCCCCCCCCCCCCCCCCTCCCGCCCAAAAAAAAAAAAAAAAAAAAAAAGAAAAAGAAAAAAAGATGTTTTAACCGTTCGTGAGCACTTTGTAAAGACTCTCACGACTTCCTTCCCCCACTCCCGACTCCCTCACCCTCTCCTCTCTCGTCCCTCTCTTTTCTTTCCTCCTTCACACTCCTCCCTCCCTTCAACATATTTGTGTACTCTGAAGTTATAGATGATCACATTTCAGTATTTTATGTTGGGTTTGATTTATCATGTCCCCCCTGGCGGGCATTTTCAGTTTGTAGGGGGATTGCTAATTCATTTTCATGGATTAAAATAGATAAAACCATTAAATATCCTTTTTTTTTTTTAATGGTATTTATTTTCAATTTCAGAAGGAACTTCTCCCTGTTTTTCTGATGCTGAAGGTCGGTGAATTTTATAGGGCCATGTATGTCCATTTACTTTGTTATTGGTAGGTTGTTCTGATTATTCAGAAGTTGCTGAATGGTTAAATTATTGCTTGAGTAAAATTAATAATTAATTTCCTTATTAGGATTAGCCTACCTGAATTTATATGTGATTTAGTATTCTGTGTGTTCTTTTGAGAAATGGATGGCTTACAAGTGATACTAAATAAATTTCCTGTGATTTAAGTATTCCTGTTTTCTTCTTTGAGAAATGGAAGGTTTAAAAGGGATGCTAGATTTCCTGTTACATTCCATCGTTAGTTTCCGTTTCGCTGATAAAAATATAACATCTTTGAACTTCTTCCAAGAGTTTGTATTTTTCATTTGGTTGTTTTTGGTGAAATCTAAATTCCTTTTTGATCGGTTTTGAGCTCCTTTATCTTCACCTGTTTCTCCACCACATCCTCCTATCATTTCCCTTATGCATATTCAATTGCTTGCATTTATTTCATGCATAATTGCAACCTAACCTATGACTGTCATTCTGTTGTGTAATGGGTTGCCACTCTGATCCCAGCTTACCTGTTGAAAGTGAAACACACAAAGATGCAAACAAACATGCCAATGCAGGCACATGCATTAAAAGTTGAGGAAGAGAGATGGAAATATTTTCTGAGGAAATAAGGAATCATTGGTTCAGTGAAACAATGGAACTGTTTGTGGGATGAACTCGTGATGGCATCGTTCTTGAACATGCTCCTGAAAAAACTGGCTTATTAATGTAAAAGTGTGGGGTGGTTACAGTAACAGTTAAATTTTCTACTTGTAAACTCTTAATTCACTTTGACATTCAAATATTCAACTGGATTTCCTTGGTGCAGTGCGTCATTATGAAGTGGTTTATCTGATTCTTGAAGACCATGTGGAAGAGGTAAGCAGTGTAGTCTCAAAAGTTGAAAGCGATTTCGTTTCCTTGTCATGCTTTGTTTACGTAGATTTATTTATTTCTCATCGGACAACTTTCAACTAGGTATTATCTTCATTTGCATTCTTCGTGATGCTAGTTTTCTCCTCATATAAATGCAATTTAAAATTTAGTTGATTTTTAAATCCTAACTGCTCGCATGCCTGTATTCAAGACCTGAGCATGGACAGTAGTGCTTTCTCAGACAAATCCAAATGGTCGTCTTAAGATGGTCTGCATTCTTTTCCAAGAATGATTTATTTAGATTTGCCTATATATTGGTTGTATTACTGCCCATGAGTTTGGATGTTAGTTACAACAGACTTCTGTTATCAATGGATTTAGTTTGCAGAGCTGGTGAACTAGTTGTATGTGGCCTGAAACTCCCAAATTTTCACTGCCAGTATTTTTTGAAAACATTTTTGTAGACTTCATAAGGGAGAAGAAGGGGAAGTTATGGAAGACTAATGACTGGTATCTCCGGAGATTGGCATACAGTATAAAGAAAGCAAAGCATGCAAACTACATTTTGATAAATTTTGAGCTGGAAGCCAATTGGATTAATGATTTTAAGAGTTAGACAGGGATGAAAGGATCATCCGCCATCTTGTGATAAAGAGGAACAAAGCTATCGCTGAGTATGCCTTCCACCTTCCGAGTTCCACACCCTACATGCAGGTATGGATGATGATGAGGATTCAGATTTTGATGCTTATGAGGATGAAGATGATGGAGAGTATTTGAAAGAAGAGGGTGAGTTAGACATGGTTGGTTTCAATGAAGATGATAATCATCTTTTCTTTTTTTTCTTTTTTTAATTACGGTAGTTATATAAGTGAGATGTTATGGTGACATTTTTGTAATTATGCCATTATTATTGGTAATGGCATTTTCATACATATAAGTGAAAATGAAATTTTAGTAAATATAGATGAGTGTTGGAAGTGATTCCATTAAAGTGCACCGCCAAACACCATTCTGTCGATTTTCTGTTCCAGAAGCACATTTTTGCGAGGTTACAAAATGCCAATCTACTCCCTGTAATTAATCTGATGAGCAGAATCAGGAAAAGTACTTGCGGGTGAAAAGTCTTTTTGGGAGCCTAATTGTGACCAAACACAACCTTAATGACATAACAGTGTTTTTATTCTTTTGTTCCCCTCTTGCTTTTGTTCTTCTGTTTGATTAATGCTGTTGTATATTATTTGCACCTTCTTCATGAGTATGACAGAAATGTTAATGTTTTCTTGTATCTAAATATATTCACTAATCCTTGATGGTTCCTTGGTGCTTCAGTGGAAACACATTTTTTCAATTTTTATGATTGGGCTTTCTTTTCTTTTATTATAGAGGTGCAGTTTACTGATTTTTCTAATGGCGGAGTCGAATTGTACTGTTCAACATCCTGAATATGGTGACTCTGGTTTCCTCCTGAATCTTAGCCATCCTATCAAAGTCATTCCTTGCCTTTAGCGAGCTTCTCTTTTTGCTGTTCCCAGGTGGCCAGAAGACCATGTGCCCTTTATTTATTTATTTACTTTCTTTAAGAATTTTATTATCATTCCACCACCAACTAGCTGAGGTGGATACTCTGGCCTCTCTCCCCTTTGTTGTGTGAGGTAGGGCTGATTTCCTTTTGCCCTTTTCGTTTTTAGTTCTTTCTGTTTCTACTTTTGTTACTGATGCATGTTCTTATGGTTATTCTTAAAAATCGGTTCACCAAGTTGCTCTATTACTTCTAATGGTGACAACCAGTCTTTGGTGCAGCTACAGGTGAGATGGTAAACTGATGCTACCGTAACACACTGTGATGCGGCTTTTAGAAACAACACAGAGAGGGGACGCAGCAGCTGGATGGGTTATTGTTCTCTCCAATAAGACTTAATGAGCAATTCAGCAACAATTTTTTCTTAGGTAATTTACAGCGCCATCCCTTGGAGAATACCACAATTATAAGAACACCCCTTATGTTTCACCAAATTAGACTCAAACCCCTTACCGTCAGTTACTGTTAAGGAATATAACTTATATGTTGATGTCAGCAACTATATTTTATTTTAAATACAAAAATGCCCTTATTGAAACGCATCATCATTACGAACCCGTTCCACGGCTCTACATGTCTACCATTGAAGAGACGCAGAAATTCAAAGTTGCAGTTAGAAGTTCGAACAACCCAAAATGTGCTCATGCTAGGAAAGACTCCATGAGAGTTCTCTCTCTCGATTCCTTGGGAACCGTCGAACTCAAACCCTACTATAACCCATCATTATGTGTTTCGTCTGCATCCCCCTGTCTCACTGTGCTGCTTCATCTCACGCCATTTCAGTTCTTCACTTGCGCTTTCTAAGTTTCCAAAGCTTCGGAAAGTCCTATATAGATATAGAGCTCGAACTGTCGAACAAGCCCAGCAAGCACTAACTTTTCGTTCCACCAGGTATTTATCCTTTACCCTGGCTGAGCACATTAGCAAGAACTCTGTAGTTTCCCTCTCTGATCTTATCTCAAAGGTTGAATTCTCGACTTCTAATTTTTCCAGGAATTTTCAGAAGTTCCTTAGGTACCATCCCATCGACGAGATTGAGTTCTTCTTTGAGAGTATCAGAATCCCTCCTACAGAAATCAATGGTTTCTTGTTGCGTCACTGTCACGAGTTCTTCTTATTCGATGATGGGAATATTTTGAAGGTCGCTCATTTGCTTTCTGCTTTTGGGTTCCCCTGGAACATGCTTGGAAAGCATTGTAAAGTGGATTTTTTTTTTCAATATTCGGTGTGATCTCGGATGCTCTTATTTATGGACTTGAAGGTTTCAGAGAGTTTGGGTTTGATAATGTTTCAATAGCTGGTATATGTTTGGGTTTCCCTTTCGTACTCCGTGTGGAAGATGAATTGGTTGTTCCAATTGATGCGTTTTTTGATGATGTGAAGATTTTTTTTCTTAATTTTGGTTTGGCTAGCCATGTTGAGTGGAATGTATATTCATGGTGTGAGATTTGCAGGAAAATTAGGGTTTTTATGTCTTGGGATGTGAGATGGGCAAGATGGGTGTACTGTTTGGCAGGGTACAGAACATTTTTCTTCAATACTTAGAGGAGTTTTTGGTGCGAAAGGTGGAATTTTTTGTCAATTTGATGTGAACAATGCTGATGTAGCTTTGTTGCTTCTCAAGAACCTTGATATTCTAAATTATGACTTGGTGCAACTGAATTCTGTTGTTCAGGAGTTCCCTTATGTTTTGGGCAGGAACAAGTTGGGTAATTTACCACATTTGATGAGGCATTAGTAGGAACGATGGATCCATCTAGGGGTGTCAATATCTAAACTGGACCTGACGAACCGATTAAGCCCAATCCAAACTGAATCGGTGGCTTATTGGGCCGGTTTCGGTTTGTATTTTAAATTGAATCCGTTCTCGATTCGGTTCGGGTTAGACCATTGGGCCGCCAAAAATGCCGAAAATGTGCACCGAAACCGGAACCGATCCAAACCAACCCAAGATAAAACCGAACTTCAAACTCACTAACCAGTGGGCCAACACTCAAGTGGGCGAAGCCCAAGTGTCCAACAGGACCAACACTAGCCCAAGTGCCCAACGTTTATCAACTTCAACCTGTCAAAAGGCTTTTGAAGCCCTAATTTTTCAAAAGAATAAAAACCTAAGCAACTAAGCGAGTGATGCCGTGACGGAGTGAGCAGCAGCGGCCAGCGGCTATGGCTAACGTCGCTGACCTGAAACTTGAAGTTGCAGCGGCTATGGGTTCTGAAACTTGAAGTTGAAAGTGAAGATTGAAGCCTTAATCGCATTCGCAGTTCACACTTCACACTACTCTGAAGTCTGAACCCATTTCGAAGTCTGCTGCCTGTTGGTTGTCGATCGTCCCTTGACGGGTAAATTTCAAAGCTTGCTGGTTGCCGATCGTCCCTCGACAGGTAAATTTCAAAGCCTGCTGGTTGCTGATCATCCCTCAATAGGTAAAACTCTTTTTTTTTTTTTTTGGTTTGATTGCACAGTTTGCACATCGACAGCGACGACAGGTAAATCCGTAAAGCTTGTGCTTTAATTGAGAACCAATGTTTCCCTCCTCTAACAGCCGATTGGAGACCCCTGCAACCTTCAAGTTCTCTCTATAAATTTCAACTCTTTCTCTGATACTCCAGCCTCCAGGTATATCCTCTTTTGATTCAAGCTTCTCATCTTTTTTTGGCCCTTTTGTGAATAAAATATCTGAGACTCTGAGTTGTTAACATGTAAATCTGAAGTTAGCCGTAAATGGTTATATAATAGAACTGAAATGGGGTATCCGAGTATGCTTATGAGGAGTTGGGTTGCATTAGTTGG
>NW_024868851.1:65084-67247 GCF_013358625.1 Macadamia integrifolia
ATCTTTTTTTCTTTTGTCTTAGCAGGCTCCAAGCACTTCCAGTCCAGATTTTTTGAGTATGCTGAAGCAGTGGCCATGGCAGCTCCTACAATAATCATGGACATCCATTTGATTTCAGAGGACCTATTATCTCAGGGAGTGGTCTCCCTAGCATCACCCAAAAGAATGAAAATAAACATTTTCTGTATCTTTGAGGAATGAGTATATATAATTTTCTGTCTCGAACAACTCAAAGGTGTGATCGATGATCCAGCTGAAAACTTTTGGGATCTCTTCTGTAGTTTAATCCGGATTAGGGTGGCAATTGTAGTTTAATCCGGATTAGGATTTTTTTTCGCTATATATTTGTAGCGAGGGTTTCTTTTTTTCTGTAATGCAAGCAATACTGAGAGGTGTGAGGACGAGCGCTGTAACCCTATTCTCCATTGATAGTGAAGCAGGATCTCATCTCACCGGGGACGTAGGCAACCTTGCCGAACCTCGTAAAATCCGTGTGCATTGTTTGTTTTTTTTTTCCATTATCTTCTGCATCGTTTTAGGGTTGCGTTTCTACATCTTCTCCATAGATTATATACATGGATCATACATTTTCTAGTTTCTTAATCGTACCTGAATCATACATTTCTAAAGCTTCTTTCTGTGACTTCACAATTTAGCTGCTAGCCCAAGAAGCTCTGTCCATGTTTCACCAATCCAGGGAAAACAGAGTTAGCCAAAAGTATTAATCACCTCCGGTACACTAAATACAAAATCGATCACTTGTAAGCATCGACTAAGGGAAGAAGCTTAACCAATGTCACATATCATGAAAGAACTTGTAAGTGTTAACGTCTTGTATGATGAACTTGACTGCCCCAATGCAACCCAGTATAGCAACAATGGTAAACCAGATGGAAATTGTGATGTTAAGGCCCTTCACAAAATAGCGAAGGCTAGAGTTCTTCGGCATTTTTCCAGCTTTCAGAAATGCTATAGCTGGGAAGACAAAGTCTAGGGGAGTGAATCCAATGGCACCACAGATTGAAACAAAATCCCCAAAGAAAGGCATGGCAGCGGCAATGGTACTAATGATAGCTATGTAAGCCAACCGAAGAGCAACATATTGCACTATCCTTCTGATCTGAAGGTGTTCTTTGGCCTTTTTGGAGGAACTCTTTCGATCCTCAATACAGGCAAAAGTTGGTCTGCAGTATATCTGAAGAGAGAGTCAAGTATGAGAAGGAATTGAATTTGGTAGCTTCATTTCATCCTAGTTTTTACTGTATTCTCATTCATGTTATTCTTTAATTTGCAGAACTAGAGTACAATATGAGTACAATATGAGTAGAAAGAAAGAAAGATCAAAAGGTTTAGATAATGAGAAACATCTATAATAAAAGAAAATCCAATTGAACAACAATGGTTGGAGTACCTGATAACAGCCTGATATTTGAATTACTGCAAAAATGTTAGCCATTACAATTGCCCACTGTGGGACTGTGAGGGAAGACAGTATATAAGGCTGAACATCTGATCCAAAAGCCCAGAAACCTGTGAAGGCTATCTGCCAATAAGTCAATACAATCACTGTGTATGCAGCTGAAACACCTTTATACATGTTCTTCTTTGCAGGTTCCCTCACAGTATCCTGTTCACAGAAAAATCCACAAGTTTTAATCCTCCATTATAGTCATGGACAAATTCATAGGTTAGGTCTATTGCTTGGTCTCTGTTTCTTTCCTTGCCTGTATTTCTGGAAGCATTGCATCTCCAAATGAAAAGGCAATTGCCCCTAAAGCATTGAACGCTTTGAATGCCTTGGTAGAGCTGCTTCCTTTTAATCCATAACTAATTGAACTTCTATCAGTCTTCTTGCCTACAAAAGGAAATAAGTATTTAATGTAGGAGTGACCTTTACTGAATCCCATGGCAAACCTGATAGAGCAAAGGATCTCAGGCATACCATCATAGATGGTCACACCAATGGTTGTGGCAGCAAATCCTATTGTGCTGAAAGTGCTCAATGCGTTCACCCATCGCAGTGAATGAATATCTGGGATATGTGATAGAAATAATTCGAAAATTCCAAAGAAGACTATGAAGTGCTGTAAGGTTAAGGAGCCATTTGGATGATAGTGTTTGTAAACTGCCTGCACAAAACAAGGAGGGGTGGGGGGGGGGGGG
>NW_024868851.1:67267-87862 GCF_013358625.1 Macadamia integrifolia
GAGGATTTACATTTCTTAGTTAATAGTATGAACTGTGACAAAGATCTTGATTGAGTTTATAATCTACTAACCTTCAGGCTACTTCCAGCAGCAATTTGGATGGCGATATTGTTTCCCAGGGAAGCCACCTGCTGAAAAAATGCAACCCACCGGTAACCCCAGGGCCCTTCAAAAATTTAAAAGATGATGGCAGTTAAGAAGAAAACATAAGGAACATAAGCACAACTAGTAGAACATCTGAATATGACTGTAAATGCTCTAACCATGTTACATATAGCTCACCTGTATCTGAATATTTTATCTGAAAAGAGCAATTGATAAATTAAAAGATGTGGAAATGAGAATAACATGAAGAGGTTTACATTTCCATGGCATTGAATGCTTAGACTCAAATTCAAGCCCTTTTTGTCCCTGGATGGTAGAGAACAGGATGAAAAGAAGAAAATTTCCATTTGTTACACCATAAACCAACGACGGTTTTTAATCAAGAAAAAATCTACAGAATCTGAATTTTCTGTTGAAAGATGAGATTTTCTATTTTTTTTCTGATAAATCTGTTAAAACAATTAAGGCAAGTATTCCTTTCAAGATTGGGTAATTAATTTATGTTGTAGACTACCTTCCTTGCTTAATACCAATAAGAAACTCTCCATAAAAACAATCAAGTAGAATTATATAATCAGATTACACAGAAACAGAGAAGCTGATACCAACCAAAGATACTCTTGGCAAGATGTCTATAAGTAGTTTGTTCCTTCCCATCCCACTTCCACAAAGCAGCAATCAAAAGACTAGAGTACCATGTTGCTATTGTTGCAGCCACCAAACTGCTTACACCTGAACCAAACCAGAGATATCAGATTTAGTCAGTGAAATGGGCTAGAAAGTTTGAAGCTTCAGAATCTCTTGTTAAGTACTTTGGAAGGTAAGAATATCAATTAAAGGGTTTTTGTGATATGGGTTTCAATCATAACAAATTTTTCTGAAATGTTAGGTGGGTTGAAGAAAATTTACCAAGAGGCCAACCCAGAGAAGCAAGAGCAAACGGCAGCGGCGCATAAGCTGCCGGAGTGGCGATGGTGGTAGCGATATGGAAGGCGGCGTGCTTCCAAGTCCCTTGCCTTCCATTAACTGAAGAAACAGCTACTCCACCACCTTCTGCATCTACCCAACTAGTGTTCCCTTCTTCTGGGGCTGATGCTACTGTTGTTGTCTTTTGTGGTGATTGTTCAGTACCCATATCTTAGTTTTTTCTGCAACTAGTTATGATAGCTTTAGCTGATAAGTTTTATTCTTAGGGGATTGAGAGATTGAGAGGAGAGTCCTTCAACGACACTCTATGGTTGTGTATGTCCAATGTATTGAATTTTGGTGTGAAATATCATCATCAGCAGGTCCTCTCAGAGTGCTGAGTGCCAGAAGTCATGGAGTGGGTCCCACACAATTTGATTCCAAGGGTATCTGCAGCTATCACATGTGAAAAGGTCCAAACTTAAAACTCTAAAAAGTCAATGGCTTGACCAAAGTACAAATAAAACCGGAGAAATTCCTCTGCGACAGCTCTCCCTGCGGCCGTCAGTGAAGCAACTTGGATGGATCATTAGTGGGTCACCACTCCGATGATTTGTTGGACATTCCTCCCACTAGTGAAGAGGTGGAGCCATGTAGGGGTGTCAAACTGTCAATCAGTCAGCCTAACTGGGTCAGTTTCCAATGGGTTTAATTGAGGTTTTCCACTTTAGGACTTCGTATAACCAGTCCAATTAAGTAATCGGTCCACATCTACTATGATGATCCTATTTATAAACGATCAATCTGGTACTTGTATTTAATTGGGCAATTAATAATCAGATTAAATAGACTTTAGACGGTTATAAATGAGCTAATGAAACATTTATTTCTAAACGGGTTTTAAATTGTCCTTAACCGTGTCACACCAAGTAAATAAGCTATAAATGGACTTTAAATATAACATGTTATTAATCATTAGTCTTGATCAAATAGCACTTTGCACTTAAAATGATTGATTAATAAATGTGTCGGGTTAATCCAGACTAATTTGAGTTTTAAACGATCAGGTCAGCTTGGAATTGACACCCCTAATGCCGTGCACCACTATCGCAGGCTGCAGGTAGAGATGCCGCAGAGGAGTAGCTTCTCTTGTCTATGCGAAGAGCTCAATGAGGTCCCTCAGCGGTGGTGGTGGTGGCAAGTGGAAAGAATAATACTATACCCTTAAACCCAAATTGGTTCCCCTAGGAGGCAGGACCATTATGGAGCCATATAAGATTCGTATGCTTTTGCATTAGTAGTATTATAAAAGAAGGTGAGGAATGAATTTTAGCATCAGGTACGCTACTTTGGGTAAGAGATCAATTGCCCTCCCTCCATCCCCCTCCCCCTCCCACAACCCAACTGTCTCTTCCTTAAATTTAAGAGATATGTAAGGTTAATAAATTAGAAATTCATCTACGTACTTATGCTGATTTTTACCCCAAAAAAAAAATCTACTTATGCTGAATTGTTCATGCCCAAACACAAGTTGGTTGGCACCCTAAAAGAAAAAGATAAAAGGAGGCTGATTTATTCCACACCCCCCCCCCACCTTTTTTTTTTTTTTTAATATTAAAAGTTAAAGTTATA
Source organism: Macadamia integrifolia (assembly GCF_013358625.1). Taxonomy (NCBI): domain Eukaryota; kingdom Viridiplantae; phylum Streptophyta; class Magnoliopsida; order Proteales; family Proteaceae; genus Macadamia; species Macadamia integrifolia. Next base: position 69,911 of record NW_024868851.1, read on the forward strand.
GAAGGAAGGATGATTAATTAAGTCTAAAACTGTATTTTAATATTTAAATTCAATGCCGACCATATGCATAAATCTTAGGAATTATTTGCAATAAACGATTAGTATGTAATATATGTCACAACTTATCGTATCCAATGTATACGTATTGATACTATCGATAGATACTAATACTAATGTGGATTGGTGATATCGCTATTGTCGGAGGGTAAAATGCTCCAAAAATTAGTGATACAGTGGTATTTTTATGACATCGACGAAACTCCATTAGAACTTGAAAAAATGTATTCGATGGATGTCAATTTTTTGGAATTTATAGATATTTGGGGTCTTCCGTTCTGAGGGTTCCAATGACCAAACCTTGAACAAATAAGCTAAAAACGACCCATGGACGGCTTAGATACATTCCTAAGAGGCTCAAGGACAATTTAGAACCAAGAAACCACAATTAAACACAGATTGAAATTTAGTGTTAGCCGTGATATTTTGTAGTCCATAATAGATTAGGTATTCACATGCATTTTTTGGTATGTTTACAAGCATGTGCATCTTAATCAAGATAATTTTAGGGCATGATATGTTTTGCATAATTTCCAAATTAATGTTTTGTTCATGGTAACAGTCAATAGCATGCATTAAGTGTTTTCTAATTTATTCTTGCATATTCTTTTTTTTTTTTTTAGCATTTTTGGGTATTTTCAGGGTTTTTTGCATTAAAGGGTAATTTAGTCATTTTAGATATAATTAATTTCAAATTTAATAGCCTTTTAGGGTAGAATATTTTTTATTATATCCATTGTTATATTAGTACAAGTTATGTTCATATTTAAACATGCCATTTTCATTTTATTTAGTATTATAATTATGAATTTTGCATATTAAATACTTAGGATGGCAATTCTGTGATTTCCACATTTAGGATTTTTATTAGTTCCTGACAACAATAGTTCAAATTAATTTTTTTGTCTACCATCTTATATGCATACTAACCTTTGTTTTGTAATGCATGTTTGAGGTATGTCCTTAGTTTTTTTTTCTTTACTTTCCTTTTTTATTAGTATATTATAATTTTGAGGTATACATCTAGAGTTCAAACCAACTCGTCTTGTTTGGGAAAGGGTTTATATTATCTTGGACGCAATTTAGCTTGACTAGTTTTACTTCATAGTTTAATATTAAGGGAGAAAGAGCACTACCTACTTGTATTCTCATGTCCAAACATATTGGAAAATAGGGACAAATTGTGAAAGATGTCTCATATATTAATTAAGATGATCAAATACAAATCAAAGAACCTTTCCCCCACGGTCTAGTCCACCAGCTTGACCTGAGGCATGCATGATGGTAGTCTTATGTTTAGATCAATCATTTTGCATGATTACGTATATATATAATATTAATTAACCTTTAAATAGCTAGCAAGATGTCATATTTAATTTGGCTTTTGGGTTTGTTGGCGAGATTAAAGGAAACTCTAATCCTGATTTGGTAGGGAATCGAATAGAATTGAGAGGTGATTGTAATTATCAAAATAGTGATTGTAACAAATCTCCTCTAACTCTATTTAAAGAGAATGAATCCTCTCCCAAGAAGTTAAGTTGAATGGGGGAGTTATCTCCGTGGACTAGGTTCCATACTGTAACTGAACCACGTTAATTCTTGGTTCTTCTTCTTCTTCTTCTTCTTCTTCTCTCTTCTCTCTTCTTCTGTTATTCTTCCATTATTACTTGTGTGTGTGATATTGAAACATGGTATCAAAGCAGGTTGAATGATCCAAGGCATCGTTCGAATTTGCATTTTTTTTATTAGAAATTCTGGTTTTGCGTTCGTTGGGAAGATTTGATCGGTTGATCTACGGTTCCTGAAGCTTTCTTCGCTGCCTCACCTAATATCAGATAAGTGCATTGAGACTGACTGTGTTGTTCTTTATCATGTCTACATCTAATAGCATTAAAACTGTTTCACACTCTAGTGAAGTGCATAATCGGCTCACCTCCATTCTCTTAAATGAGAAAAACTATCTTCCCTGGTCTAGGGCAGTCTGTTACTTTAGGAGGCCGTTCTAAACTAGGTTATATCAATAGTGCAACCAAGGCCCCTGACCCTGCTGATCCCAAATATGTTGAGTGGCTTGCTAATGACAATCTTGTTATGAATTGGTTATTTAATTCCATGGAACCTGGAATTTATGAAATATTTTCCTATTCTGTAACCTCACAAGATCTTTAGAATTCCCTACGTGATATGTATGGTCATGTTGATAATGCATCACGAATATTTGAGTTACAACGGGAAATTGCTCATACCGAGCAGCAATCCAATCAACCCTTCGCCGAACACGTTGGAAATTTAAAGAAAAAATGGGATGAGCTTTGCCAGTACGGACCTTCTGCTCCAACCGTTGATGACTATGTTAAAAGGGAAGAGCAAGATCGGATTTTTCAGTTGCTTGCAAGCATAAAACTAGACTATGAGGATCTTAAATGTCAAATTTTGATGAGTCCAACCCTTCCAACATTCAGCAATGTGTGTGCAATTATCCAACGGGAAGAAACCCGTCGCCGTGTGATGAACCCTGATTCTAAAACAGGGGGAGACTCAGTTGAAAATTTGACCACATTGCCAACACAATGGCCCCTCAAAATTCTGCCCACACTATGAATCGATCTTTCACAGGGAAAGGTAAAGGAAAAAGCCAAGGAAACAAATACCACTGTGATAAAGACAGTCATTCAAAAAGTCATTGCTGGATTTTATTTCCACATCTGCGACCCAACTAAGAGACTAAGGGTGTTGATGCAAATGTTGCCATTGAGGCGAAAGCCGTGACTCCAGATCTTCAAGTTTCCTTAGGGAAAATTGCTATGCAACTTCAACAACTTTTGCAAGCTAATGGAATGACTTCTTCTGAATCTGGAAATTTGGCTCATTCTGGTAAGAACCTGGCCTTAACTGTTGTCCCTACTCAGAACTATTTTATTATTGATTCAGGAGCAACTAATCACATGTGTAGTTTCTCTTATGGGCTATCCAATTTTCGTAGTATTCCTAGTGGAACACATTCCCCTATCACTGTGGCAAATGGAACGCATGTTCATATTCGTGGGTGTGGCAGAATGAAGTTATTCTCTACATCTTGTGATATATTGTTTGTTCCAGATTTATCTTTTAATTTGTTATATGTCAGTAAGCCTTACTAAAGATTTGGACTGCATTGTTGTGTTTTCCCATCAGAAGGTCATGTTTTAGGACAGACAAACAGGGAAGACGATTGGTGAAGGTCGCTTGCACCAAGGATTGTATGTTCTTGATGTTCAAAGTGAAGCATTGGTGGCAAGAAAAAATAAAGATATTAAGGCTCAACTATGGCATTGGCGCATGGGACACCCCTCAGATAATGTGTTGCATCATTTAAATTCTGATTTTTCTCCTGACTCTAGTTCTTGTGAGACTTGTCGGTACTCTAAACATCATAGATTACCTTTTATTTCTAGCTCTCGTATGTCTAGTGAATTATTTGAACGTATCCATTCAGATGGGGGCATGCACCTATTGACTCTCGTGACGGTTTTAAATATTTTATTACTTTCATTGAAGATAAGTCACGTTCTACTTGGTTGTATTTGCTTACCTCTAAGAGTGAAGTACTTAGTGTTTTTCAAGAATTTTGTGCCATGATTTTCACTCAATACAATGCCCGTATTAAGATCCTGCAAACTGATAATGGGATTGAGTATACAAATCATCATTTTGAATCATTTCTTAAGAGTCTTGGTATCATGCATCAAACTTCCTGTGTTGGTACTCTTCAACAGAACGGAGTGGCTGAACGGAAAAAACGTCATCTATTGGAGGTGACTCGATCATTGTTATTTCATAAAAATTTACCTAAAGCTTATTGGTCTGATGCGGTTCTTATCAGTTGCTACCTGATAAATTGTCTCCCAAGCAAGGTCTTGCAGTATAAATCTCCCATAAAGATTCTCCTTGGTCGCTCTGTGTTATCTCCCATCTTCGGGTTTTTGGGAGTGTATGTTATGTTCACTCCCCTGGGGGTAAACTTGATCCCCGAGCTCATTAATGTGTCTTTCTTGGCTATTCCTCTGTTAAAAAAGGATATAAATGTTTTGATCCCACTACTTGGAAGGTTTATATTTCTCATGATGTTACTTTTGATGAGACTCATATGTTCTTTCCTAACAGGGGTCAAATTCTGGGGGAGAATTTCCACACCAGTGACTTTGACTACAGTGAATTTATCGCTATGCCATTTGAGATGCATTACTCTAATGATGCTATGGGTAATATTCGTGTTGGTGATAATCAAGAAGGATCACCATCACCTGTTGTGGAGACGTCACCAGAAGGACCACCACCTATTGTGGAGACATCACCACCACCATCGCCTCTAGTAGAGGCTCCTCCTATTCGTTGTTCCACCAGGCTCAAAGATTTTACAACATATCAGTCTGTTCGGTTTCCTATACAAGACTACATATGCTATGATAAGATCTCATCGGAGTTTTGTGCTTTTCTGTCTACTATTGATGTGCACAAGGAACCTACAACATTTCTTGATGTGAAACATTCTCATGTCTGGCAAAGAGCCATGAATGAAGAACTAGAGGCACTCAATAAAAATCACACTTGGGATATTACTACCTTACCCAAGGGAAAATGCTCAGTTGGATGTCGATGGGTGTAAAAGATAAAATATAAAGATGATGGTTCCATTGAGTGTCACAAGGCAAGATTGGTCGCCAAAGGATATACTCAGACCTTTGGTGAAGATTACAAGGAGACATTTGCTCCAGTCACGAAGATGAGTACTGTTAGAGTGTTGATGTCTGTTGCTGTGAATTGTGATTGGCCCCTCTTCCAAATGGATGTCAAAAATGCATTCTTACAGGGTGATATTGCAGAAGAGGTCTACATGGATGTGCCCCCTGGTCATCCTCTTGAACATCACCCTGGTGCGGTATGTAAACTCAATAAAGCAATATACTGTCTCAAACAGTCACCACGTGCTTAGTATGGAAAGTTAAGTTCTACTCTTGAGAGTGTTGGCTTCAAGAAGGGAGATTCTAATCATTCGCTATTTGTGAAGTGTGACGACAGAGGAACTATAACTGTTCTGGTTTATGTTGATGATATAGTTATTACAGGTGATAATCTTCTTGAAATTGAAGCTATCAAGCAACACTTGAATAAGAAGTTTGATATCAAAGACCTGGGTCAGTTGCGGTATTTCCTTGGTATAGAGATAGCTCGCTCCAGTAAAGGGTTATTCATTTCACAAAGAAAATATGTGTTCGACCTGCTAAAAGGAACTGAAAAATTGGGAGTTGCTCCTGCAAAGTCTCCCATGGATTACAACAACAAATTCGGTAATAACACTACACCTTTATCCAATATTGGTCGTTTTCGGAGACTAGTGGGTCAGTTAATTTACTTTACCATTACAAGGCCCAATATTGCTTATGCAGTAAACTATGTGAGTCAGTTTATGCATGCTCCTACTGAAGGGCGTATGGATCTGGTAGATCGAATACTTCGGTACCTAAAGTCTTGTCCAGGTCGAGGTATTTTAATGCAGAAACGTGGGCATACAGAGATTGTTGGATTCTCTGATGCAGATTGGGCTGGAAGTCCTCTTGATAGAAAGTCGACTTCTAGTTTCTGTATCTTTGTGGGAGGAAATTTGGTTACTTGAAAAAGTAAAAAGCAAAGTGTGGTGGCAAGGTCTAGTGCGGAAGCAAAATACAAGGCCATGGCATTAGCTATAAGTGAATTAGTTTGGCTGAAATTATTAGTGCGAGAATTGGAGTTTGACACCTTCAAATCACCTATGAAATTGTTTTGTGATAATCAAGCTGCAATTCACATTGCTTCGAATCCTATGTTTCACGAACGGACCAAACACATCGAAGTTGATTGTCATTTCATTAGGGAAAAAGTCCAAGACAAGACCATTGAGACACCTTATATTAGAAGTGAAGAACAACTAGCTGATGTGTTCACTAAAGCTCTTTCTAAGAGTATTTTTCAGGATATGTCGTCCAAGTTGACCTCTGACAGAGTCTTCGCTCCTACTTGGAGGGGGAGTGTTGGCGAGATTAAAGGAAACTCTAATCCTGATTTGGTAGGGAATCGAATAGAATTGAGAGGTGATTGTAATTACCAAAATAGTGATTGTAACAAATCTCCTCTAACTCTATTTAAAGAGAATGAATCCTCTCCCAAGAAGTTAAGTTGAATGGGGGAGTTATCTCCGTGGACTAGGTTCCATACTGGAACTAAACCACGTTAATTCTTGGTGTTTCTCAAAATCCAAAACCAAAGATGCTAATTAAGGGGGATTTGTCAATCATTTTCTAGAAGCGAGAAGCATTTGGTATAGTTGAGACTTATCAATTGAATAGTCATTGATGTAGACAACATGTACATAAAAATTAAATGACATGAGCCACGCAACATGGCTTGGCAGACATAGAGTCCTATTTTAACAGGTTGTGAAATAAACATCTCCAGGTTTTTTTTTTCGACATTTTGTTTTTGACTCATAAATTACCCTTTTCTAGCTATAGTTGAAATATCAAGTTTTGACTACGATGAGTCACAGATGGAGTTAAAAAAAAAATATGAAACCAAGTCAGCAACATGAAGACTTGCCCAGGTTTAAGAAGTGACCAACTAAGCCTGAGTTTTCATTGACTCGATGATTATGTTCAATTTATCTGAAATTCATCAAGTATTTTTTTTTTAATTGGGTCATAAACTATTCATAGACCACCTAAGTTTGGTCTACAACAAAACAAATCTTACACTATTAAGGAAATAAAAAGGGAGGGGGAGGGGGGGGGGGACATGACTTACCCTGAGTCCTGACCAGGTTGACTTGCCTAAGTCCTCGGATTTTGAAAATGATGATTCAAATTGAGAAACCTGATTTTCGGACCATAACTTGGATGCTTAGTAAACCCTTAAGTATTTTGTTGCAAGTAAAGGGAAGGATGGGAAAGTAAGATTAATTTTTAAAAAGAAAATAAAAAAATTGAAACATAGTTTTCTAACTAAAATTCTTTCTAATATAGGAATGTTACTTTATTTTCCTTCTTAAAATCAAAGAATTTGGTTATAAAATGCGGTAAATTGATTGCAATAATTTGGAATTAGTTACATAATCATGTTAGATAATAAATACAATTTTTTTTTATTTAGTCTTGATTTAATTTCACTTCATTCATAACACCATTAATTTGATGGAACAAGCTAGGAAAGTGATTGTAGTGATATATAGAATGTGTGATTAGAATGGTGTATCCAATCTTTTCCCTTATAAAATGGAAGGTTGCATGTGAAGAAGAATGTATTATTTCTAAGTTTTTGACCTGAAAAGCCATGCTAAACCTAAGCCTCCAAGAGGTTAAGTGCCCACTTATAATCATGGTACGTATGAGGAATTGGAATCAATTCAGGTGAATCATTTGAATCGAGCCCTATTTTGATTCATTCGGTTCTTTCGTGAACCACCTATTATTTTGAGAGCGAAATGACTGTTCTACCCCTCATAAAAATCGAAAATCTTAGTCCTATTGATGTTTTTGAACAAGCTCCCATTATCCCCGTATTGACATAGGACCATGCTTCCTTTCAGAGAACCCTCTCCCTATAAATACATATATGCTTAAACAGAACCATATGATAGCATAAAAACTCAATGTGATCCGTTAATGTCATGCTTTGGAAATCATACTCTAAATTTAAATTTTATATACCACCAACTTGGAACTGAAACTTGGGAATAGTATAAGGTGATAAGGTCTCAGAAGTGCATCCCATGAGCACACACGCAAGGAACCTTAGGTCTGCAATCAATCTTCAAACCGATTAATTGGGCTATAACTGGGTTATAAATGGGCCATAAACGAGTTGTCAAGTTATAAATGGGCTATAAATGGTTGGTTCTAATCGATGAACACTGTGGATCAATCCTGATCAGACATGTATTGGGCAACCACCAAACATCATGAACGTCCTAATAATAATCAGTCTAGGTACAACACCGGATCATTTACTGATTAGTCGGCTCAGTTTCGGGCTCTAACCATCAATTCTAGTTGGACCTACCAATGCGGGCTAGCTTTTGACACCCTTACCTTATTTGGCTTTAATACAAAGAATGAGGTATCCCTGACGGCATGGTGAATGGGCATCGATTCACTTACGTATATTCACACAATATCTAATTCGCCATGACCATCTGGGCAACCCACAAATAGGTGTTTTCAATTTTTCTCTTATATATTAATTCCTATATTTTATGGGTTTTTTCCTTGTTTTTTATGATCTAAGAGTAATCATTGGTGTTACAAGTGTTTGTTAAGTTAAAACAGAGCCATCCATTTTCATGGTTTTTCCTATCTAAACCATTTATTCGTGCTCAAAATCCTCGTTGAATAATGGATAAATTTGGCACATGGTTAATCTAGATTAGGGGTATAAGTTTGGCTTTAACCCGCCCTAGCCTCCCTGAGCTCGAACCATACCTAACCTGGTTATGAGGGTCAACCCAACCCAACCCAACGCTAGGCCAGAGTTGAGACCTAGGCCCAACCTGGCCCAATTTTAACCTTGATCTATTATTTGTTTATAATAGTGTTTCCCTTCCCCTAGGCCTACATCATGTGTTACACAAGCGTTATACAAGTTGTCTATATGACTTCAACCCACATCATGTGTCTATATTACTTCAACCCATATTATGTACACAAAGTCACATGCTCTTATCTATTGAGCTAAGACAACCAAATAGCCAAACTATTTACCCCCATTTTCTTGACATAGGTTGTCTTTGTGTCTCATATCATGTAGTAATATGAACTTTAGATATATTAGCAATAATGAAGAATTGGACCAAAATTGACATGCTCATATTTGGGAGATGTGGTGATATTAGGGGATTAAAATGTCATTTTATAACCAAATTGACAACCTTACTTGTCATAATAAATCATGCCCATTTATGGATTAAGGGTAGACAAGGGCTAGCCATAGTCTGAACATCTCCCCCCCCCCCCCCCTCTTTGGTAAGTATAAACTTAACATTTGTATCTTTTTATAGGAAAAATAAATAAATAAATAAAGAATCAGCCAAGGCCAACCCGGCTCAATCCTAAGCCCGACAAGGTTGTGCCTGAGTGTAAACCTAACAATGTTGGATTAAGCTTGAATTGAATTTTGAGGACCTAAGGTTGAATTAGGATTTTAAGAAACTTTGCCCAACCTAACCCTCTTTCACCTCTAACCTAGAGTCAAGACCATGTCTTTACTAGCCAACTGTGGAAATAAATCTCAAGTGGTGGAACCAGTGTGTAGTGGTGTTAGAAAAACAACAAAATATTGGTCAACAATATTTGCTTCTTTCTTCTTTTTTTTTTTTGATACTAATTCTTTGGTATGTCCACGATAAAGCTGACTTCAGTCCAAACCATGCAAACGGAACAAAGTTTGCACCCTATTGGACGAATGGTCCAAACTAACCCCTTTCCATTTTCACTCCCTCTCATGTTTCCAAATATTCATAATCAGTCCAAAGTAACAGCCTATCCCTTAATCTTTTTCAAAGTATGTACGATAAAATAATTGTTCATCTCTTGTTTAGGATTGGCCGACACTATTTCAGTAGTTTTAACCAATGGATGAAAGGTTGGGAGGAAGAACATTACGCGTCTAATGAAGATGGATCAGTTGATTGTATGATCACCTGTTGTACAAATTAGTGCCCAATACCTATCATTTTTGTTCTCAAATATACCCCTCCTTATCCTTGTAATAGTAAAAAATGTGAAAAGTGTTAGATGCTAACTTGTATGATTAGGTGATCATACAAGCAACGGATCCTATCTCCCGTCTAACCGAATATGCTTTTTACGTTCAGATGCATTTTATTTTGAAAAGACACCCTTACTCCTCTAATTATATCATTATCTTATGTTTGAAGGGAAAGATTGTAAATGGGTAGCATTATCTCCCCTGAAAGATTATTGGACAACATGTCGATTTGAGTGGCAAGTGGAATACCTCTCCATCAAAGTATAGAATTTTTTTTTTTTTTGGGAGGTGGGTTGAAAATGGTATAGAACTTCCAGAACATAGGAAAGGAAAGGGACTATATTTGACACTTCTGACTCAAATCATAAGGGAAAATTCAAGGTAGTTGCCACAATTGAGCACGTGATATTATTATATTTTGCTCCACGGCTCCACAGCACACATCTACAAAAGCCTAAAGTCCAAAGTCCAAAGTCCAAAACTCCAAAGTTCCAAAGTCTGTGGTTCAGAGTAATTCCTCAACTCCAAACAAGTCTCTCCCTAGACCATCCGCCAACCACGACAGTTATAAGAGCCGTTGCATTCGAAATTTGAAATTCCCGGCGAAAACATGGATCCCTTCTTCCCAGATGAGCTTCAGAACCCATTACTCTGGTTCTCTCCTTCTCCTCCTCCTCCTCCCCAACCCCAACTGAATCAGAGCACTTTTGTCAGATACACGAGACCCACGGAAGGATTACGATCGGAGCAGAATTCCATTTCCAATCCTAGAAACCAGAGGAACATCCATAAGAGAATGATCGAGTTATTGAGAGCAATTGCAACTGCGAAGAATGAAAACAGAGAGCTTGAGAACGAACGCAGTTATCGCCATATGATGAATGAGCGACTCAGAAGAGAGAAACAGAAACAGAGCTACGCAGCTCTGCGTTCCATGCTTCCCCCTCAAACTAAGGTCCTCTCTCCTCTCCTCTTTTCCGAAAAGTTGTAATCTTCAATGGGTTTCTCATTCTCTGTTTTAATTTTTAATTTGCAGAACGATAAGAACTCCATCGTTCAAATGGCAGCGGCACATCTGCAAAATCTGAAGAGTGAAAAGGAAGAGTTGAGGAAGCGAAATCATGACGTTGAGGCATTAATTTTAGCAGGAAATGAAGATAAGAAGATTAGATTCCGAGTGGTTAATCCGTCTTCCCCTGTTGATTCCATGGTTGTGTTACTTAAATGTTTAAAAGACATGAACTTGAAAGTAAGAAGGATCAGATCAGAGGTTTCTGCTCAAGAACTTTCAGCAGATATAGAAATCGAAAGTCTGGTGAGTAAGCCAATTTCAGCATATTTTGAGTTGAAAAGCAGATTTGCTCATATAATTTGGGGTCTGATGGGTATAAAGAAGATGAAACAAAAACGATGAAATTTCCATGATTCTGTCTCTTGCGGTCAAGTTAAGCTCAATGGGTACAAAGAAAGAGAAAGGAAAAGGAGGAAGTTTTCATGCATCTGTCTCTTTCAATCGGTGTTTTTAGCTGATGGGTTATCTAAAATTAATCTTCTAGACTTTCATCATCAGATCTTATCTGGTTTTTAATTTTTTACAGTAATGGGTTTTTATTTTTCTAGATTGAGGCGGCGGAGGTGGAAAAAGCAGTGCAAAAGGCTCTGATGATTGAAGATGAAGGAAAGTTCGGGTCTGGTTTCCTGGAAGGATAGTTTTAATCTTTGATAGTTGTTAGCTTTAATTTCAATGATTTTTTATCATCTTCGTCGTTGGTTCCTTCCTTCGTCTCTTCTGTATTTAATCCATGTGCGAGTTTAGGGAAATCCGAACACTTTATTAGTTTATCAAGAGATGTAAAACTCACTAAGCAATGTAAACAGGTGGCGATTCTTTTTTTAAATGACAACATTGCCCTTAACAATAGGCATTTTTTCCTGGTGGGTTAGAAGATTTGCTTGTATTGAACTCCATGTTATTGCTGTAGTCCAAGACTTCAAGTTGGGTTCTTTAAGTTTAGGTATTGGATTGGCTGGGATCGGGTATCAATATCGAATCAAGGATAAAATCGTAAGAAAAACTCATTTTTAAATGTATAGTAAAGATAAAACCAATCAATCCAAGTTAATATGGATCCATCCGGATTAATATCATATCAATATAGGTAGAGACTGATATTGATCTTATTATCAAGATTTAAAATCTTTGTGCAAAATTTTTTTTCTTTTTAAACTAAATAATTGGTTATAGATTTGAGAATATTTTTTTTCTTCACATGTACATTTATCTTTTTAAGATACAATGAAATGGGATTTAGTTTTGCAAAAAAAAAAGGGGGGGGGGGGGGGGGGGGGATTGTTTTTACTTCCATTTTTTCATCTGTGGCACCAGTGTTCTATATTTCAATTGGAGAAATTTTTTATTTTTTATTTTATTTATGATGATATAATTATTTTGATAAGCAACTATTCTTTAGTTGAATCAAAAGGTCAAAAGGTCAGATCGTGACTATAGAGATTTTCTCTTCACCATCTGATGAAGTAAAACTATGTCTTCATATGGAAAATTATGGCTCACAAGCTCTGATTTTTATTTATTTATTTATTTATACATGACCTTGAGAAGCCCATATGATGAATTAGAATCAGTCTTCAAGGACGTGTCAAAATCTAAGACTCGTCTTGGATTGAGCTGTGGTCACAAGACAAGCTATTTCATCAAAAGAAAAAAAAAAAAAAAAAAGTCACTGGACAAGCTAAGGCCCATTCAACCCATGTAATGAATTAAGAGTAGGTCTTTTAAGGACTTGTCGAAATCATGGTTGGTTTCTCCTATGAAAAGGTACAATGTTTTGAGGGCAAGTGTAAAAAAAAAAAAAAAAAAAATACTAGTCTTATCTCTATTCTCTCTCCTCCGACAACAGGGATAGATATGTCATTTCAAAGGGAGAGAAGAGAGAAAGACACATGAGAACTAGTGTATGCTACGCTTATACTGAAATAAAATAAAGAAACATTTTTTACATAAATAAAATGAAAGTTTTTTTGTGATTAGTAATCCCAGATAAAAATTGATGGATGTAGGTTTTGTTTGGTCACAATGGCAATTGAAGGGAAGTGAAAATTTTCAAACTTATAAAAAATTATAGTCATTACCTAAAATATGATTGTATGAACTACTTAAATTTTTACCATATTTAGCAATATTATATTTTTAATGTAATTTTGATTTTACTTTTCAAACCCTGGGGATTTAGATGGAAAATAAAATGAAATTTAATAACCAAATATGAAATGATTTGAATTAGTGACATAACCATGTAGGGTAATGATTACAAAAAATTCTAAAAATACTTTTAAAAAATCCAACACAATAAAAGTATAAAACGCATGCACTAATAATATGATAGAAAAGATGAGATCATAAGCATTTTATAAGATGAATGAGATAGGATATTGCCAGAGAGAGAGAGAGAGAGAGAGCTGCTCCTTATCTATTTCTTGTACAGACAACGCTTGTCCAAAGAAGCTTACTTAAAAAACATCTAAAACATTATCACTTTCACAATCTTATTTTAGTTTTGTGCTTTTCCTCTCAGACTCTAAACACATTGTTAGATTCTTTTTGAAGAAGAGTTCAAAAATTATAACAAGAAGAATCTTAAGCCTAATAGAGATTTATTAGTTCGAAAGAAACAAGATGATCTATAGGTTCGACCTGTGAAGCATGAAAGAATTGAAATCTTAAGTCGAAACTTTAGAACCAAAATTACTAGATTACATATCCACAGCCGTTTGTACAGGTGTGCTGGCAACATGGGCATAGGGACAGCTTGTACCTCATGTAAGTAACCAAACCCGGGTTCTCCGGCATGTCGATATCCTCTGGCTTAACCTGTAGTGACCTGAAAAGAGATTTGTTCTTTATTCATATCAACATATATACAAGATGTACAATATAACAGAGTTAATACAATAACTAATATCATAGCACCACATGTCATAACTAATGTATGAGCTGGACTAATGTAATGCTATTCCTAACAGGCCCCCTCAAGCACATAGGAGGTGAGCCAACTATAAGCTTGTCCTTTAGAACCTGAAAACGAGTCCGAGGTAAGCCTTTTGTTAGGACATCAGCTATTTGATCAATGGTTGACAGATATCGAACCAGTAGGCAACCAAAAGAGACCATATCCCTGACAAAATGGAAATCAATCTCAATGTATTTCATCCGAGCATGAAACACAGGATTCAAAGTCAGGTATGTCGCACCCACATTATCACAGAGAATGAGTGGAGCTTTGGGAAGAAAAATCTCGAGTTCAAATAAAAGGGATCGGTGCCATAACAACTCAATGGAGACAGAGGCAACGGCACGATACTCTGCTTCAGTGGAGGACCTTGAAACAGTGAGTTGCTTGCGAGAGCTCCACGAGATCAGATTTGGGCCACAGAAAACAGCATAACCGAGAAATGGTGCAACAAGTGACCCAACATAGATGTCACTCGGTTGATACCCAATTGTGCCCCTGGACAGAACCGTCAACCAGCTCCAAATGGTAGTAGCCGGAAATCATGACCCTTCATGTCTACATCCTCCTCAAGGAATAGCTCCGACAAGAACTTCAATGGTTCCTTCCATACGGTCGGGTCTCGAGAAACAGCCCACACATTAACATGAATGATAGTTCCTTTGGGGATATCATAGCCACCTATCTTGATTCTTGACATAGGCATTGGCTTTGTGGGGGAGTATGCAACCTTTGAGCCTCCTTGGCCACAGATTGGAGGTAAGGGAGACTGGAGAAGTCGGATTCTGTCATCACCCGCTCGATTCCAATAACCCGATCAAGCTCCTCTTGGGCCTTCTCTTGGACCCTTGGGTTCTTGATCGCATGCTGATGTCATCTCCACCATCCGATGCTCGCCGCACCACCACTCTCACTGCAAACAATAATCACTCATGCATGCACTTCTGGTATTAAGGGCCACGCTGCCCTTCAGGTTTTCTTTTCTCCTAAAAGATCTATATCTAAAAAACATTCTTTAAATGTGGTAAGAAATTTAAGTAGTTTATAAAATCCTGTTGGATGATTACCAAAGTTTCCTTTTTAGATTTAAAATCACTTCCCTTTCCTTTAATGTCCCTTACAACCAGACATTGCCATCATAGAAGTTAATTTCTCACATTTGATTTCAGCAATCAGCAACAACTACAATGGCTGCAACTCAAGTCGGAACACTCATTCAAGCGTCGAATTCAAACAAAGCAATTTTAGACTTCATTTTCCGTTCAAATTGGCTATGTAAACCACATACCACCATCATATTTGCACAATCAAATCCTAGACCTGCAAATGTACTATTAAAGCTTTACATACCACTCTTTTGTTTTTTTTACACCCAGGGTGTTCGGATCTTTGACCCGACTAATCCCTGGGGTATTGTGATACCACTTACACAGAACCGGGTCAGTCCAAGAAGGAAACTCTCGTGCGGTGGCCCCAAGAAGTTAGGTGCAGCGACGAAGGTTTGATCACAGGACCACGCTTCCTAAGGCGGAGTACCGTGTCCCCTCCAAGCCAACTGCGCTAACCCTTGGGCATGCTTTACATACCAATCAATTCCTATCAACTACATAATAAACATGCAATATGAAATAACTAGAAAATTTGGCAGAAAGTTAACATGATGTAAATATTGACCTTATTGCAGTCATACCAATTTTTTTTTTTTTGGTAATTAGTCATAGCAATTTGATAAAGCACAAAAGCAGTGCGCTCTCAAGCATTAAAAGCTTAATCTAAAATCAGACTGAGAATGAAAAAGCTTAAAGAACACAAATAGTAGGTAGCCATAATGTGGATGTTTTACACATAATGACATACATTATAAAATCAGTAAATTAAACTGAAGAACAAAAATGTGAACCTCATGATCTTTATTATTTCAAAATCCGTCTCTCTCAAAAATGAGCTGAACCACTAGAACGAAAAACAATGTAAAATTTCAGAGTCCTACTAATTACTTTGTAAGAATGAGAACATATGCTGCTTCAAGCCCTCTTCTTTTTGGATTTAAGCATCACAAGCCCAATAAAGACACATAAGAAGCACAAAAGTGTCACACCAGCAAAAACTGGTATCAGTATAGCAAACTCCTGAGGGAGGAAGTACTTGTGGATAAAGTGATCTGTGTCCACAAACGGCTGCAAAAGAAAGGATATATAACTCGTAGATGTTAATGAAATTCATAGGTGAGTAATATAAATGTGGAACCAAAGGGAATAAAAAGTGAAAGGAAACTAACCAGGATGACAACCCAAAATGTATAATAAGTGAAAATTGATAAACTAATTAGCGATAATAGAAACCCCACTGCCCTGTCTGCCAGTTCCATTGCAATACTTAGCATTCCTTGCCTAAATACAGAAATTTAAGTAAAATGTCATGTTATTTTCATGCAAAGTTGAAGAATTCAAATACTATTGGACACATATAACATTAGAAATCGAGATCACACTAACACTTGAAAATTGATTGCTTCTGTATATATATATTCCTTGGATGAGGTCATTTATTAATGAAGGCCAATGCCATATTTATATATATATATATATATATATAATTTATTATTCACTCAAGAAAAGAAAAATCACACGCACTGTAATGCTGGCCAGTTGCCCAGCCTATGACAACGGACCCAAATCTGAAAGAAGGTAACAAATAAGGAAGCTTTTAAAGAAGAAACTATTGGGATCTGATGGTTAATATCACACAGATTTTATCTCTATCTAAAAGGGCACATTTAAAGATAATATCAACAAATTATAATATATAAAATAGAGCATTAAGACAAGAAGTAAATAGTGCCAAAAGAGTAATTGTCTAATTGATATGGCAAGAATCAGAAAAGAGTTAGGATGTGGTAAGTGAGAAAGCAAGGAAGAAACAAAGAAAGAGAAGGGGAACGATTGAAGAAAAAGAGCAAATTAGATCTGTAAAACAGAAACTATAGCAACCAAAGAAGAGAAAACGTAAGAGAAAAGATATGTGAGAAGTTGGTTGTCAAACTTCAAATCTTTCAGCTCTTTGCTGTAAAATCGATGGGATCACACAGCCAAGCATCCACACAATCACAAACTCAAAATTACATAACCAAAAATTCAAAACCAATCCCATAAATCGTATGGCATTACATAGTATCTATAGACCAAAAAAGAAAGAAGTAGACTACAACACTAAGACATCAAGTAACTAATTAGGACTCTTCTAGACTAAACTAACTAGACCAATCAACTAAACCTAGAACCCACATAATCTTACCATGTACCTAATCCCCGTACATAGGCTTCACCCTCCAAATAGGGGCTAAAAATTAGGTCATTACAACAACAAACTCAGTCTTATCCCAAATTAATGGGGTCGGCTACATGGATCCGTACAAAACAAAGTAGGAAAAAAAACCCTAACAGAAAAGGGGGAAGGAATAGATGAAAAGATGAGAGTAGACAAA
Organism: Macadamia integrifolia; assembly: GCF_013358625.1. Classification (NCBI taxonomy): domain Eukaryota; kingdom Viridiplantae; phylum Streptophyta; class Magnoliopsida; order Proteales; family Proteaceae; genus Macadamia; species Macadamia integrifolia. The sequence goes on from NW_024868851.1 coordinate 87,254, forward strand.
GGAGAGTAAGAGAAAATAGGCACAGCCCAATAAGTTAGGAGAATCTCAACTAATGGGGTTGGCTACATGGATCCTTGCCCTCTAATAGGCTCTATCCAAGGTCATACTTAGGATAAGACCGAGACTATGTATGTCATTCCGCACCACTTCACCTATGGTCATTTTAGGCCGGCCCCCAACTCTTTTAGCTTCTTCAATCTAAATCAGATCATTCCTCCTTACTGGGGCATCCTCAGGCCTCCTTTGAACATGGTCATACCACCTCAAACGACTTTTGAGGAGCTTGTCATTGGTCGGAGCAACTCCCAAAAATTAGGTCATTACAGTGATAAAAATAAAAATAAAAGACCCACTCACCACATAGCCCACACCTATTTTGGCCTTCAAATCCCTTTTTTTTGGGGGGGGGGTGTTTGGAAGGGGGCCTTGGGCTGCCAAATGTTGCTGAGCACAACGGAGATCAAAACCACCCAAGAGAACCATGAGAAAGGGTCAAACAAGACGGTTGATTGAGCTCCACCCTCATAAAACAAATCACCATGCCAGAACCCAAAAAAAAAAGCATATAGTTAAAAGAGCCTTTTTTTTTTTTTTTTTTTTTTTTTTTTT
>NW_024868851.1:87882-167126 GCF_013358625.1 Macadamia integrifolia
TTTTTTGGAAGGGGGTTCAAAAAATGAAGGGACCTAACATTATTTTGTATACTACATATACTTTATATCATCAAAAATCAATATTAAGCCACATCAAGTCATCAAAAACCAACATCAAGCCACATCAAATCATCAAAAAACAACATTAAGTCACATCAAGTCATCAAAAATCAACATTTAGAGAAATGTTTATGTACTTTAAGTTTAACTAGTCAATGATTTTATTTTTACATGAGCTTTTTTGTATTAGGCAAAGCACAAAACCAGCTTTACAACAATTATAAGATTACTTATATCTAAGTTGTAATGACAAAGTTATGTTCCGATCAAACTTATTTTAAAGTGCAGGAATGCTATTAAAATCGACTAAATGAAAATAATTTTATTGACATCAAAACAAAATATTATTTTACCGCACTTTTGGGTTTTAGCAATGCTTTACCACTATAAAATTTTCAGAATTGAGAAAAACCCCAGCATTTGAAAGTTGAAAATTTCTTTTATAACCAAATATCCAAAAACCCCAGCATTTGAAAGTTGAAAATTTCTTTTATAACCAAATATCCACTTTTTGTTCTTAGACTAGGGGTTTGACTTTTTATTCTTTTGAAATTTGATTTTCAAGCTTATTTTCTTGGATTCAGGGAGTAATTTCTTATTAATGAACAATATCTTAAGTAAATACTTAAATGATATGTGGCATAAATAAGTGCCAAACCAAAGTCTTGCACTAAGGCGACAGCCAATGCACTAAGGCGATAGTCATTTAGGCCCCAGACAAACCGCCTGGACGCCTAAGGAGTGCCTAGGTGATGCATTGACAACTATGGTTCTAGATGAATGGAGGAGGCATTATGATTCCTATATACTAAAAATAAAGGTGATATTTAGAGTTGTAATACCTATAGAGGCATAAAACTAATGAATTATACTATGAAATTATAGAAGAGGAATATTGAAACCCACCTAAGACGGACCAATTTGATTTTGTGCCAAGAGATCCACGTAGAAGCTATATACTTACTTAGGAGACTCATGGAAAGATATAGAGATTGCAATAAGGATCTCCATATGGTCTTTACTAATAAATCTTTAAAAAAAAAAAAATGGCAAGTACTAGAGAAGAGAAGTGTTTCAAGTAAATATGTGAAAATAATTAAAGATATGTATGATAGTGTGGTGACTGGCGTAAGAACCATGGGGGGGTCAAGGTAGTGAATTCCCAATTACAATTGGGTTACATCAAGGATCAACTTTAAGCCCTTATTTGTTTGCATTTATAACGAATGATTAGATTCATTCACGATGAGATTTGTGTATGCTTTTAGTTGATGACATTGTTCTGGAGGATAAGACTAAAGCAATGATTAACGTCAAGTTGGAGTTATAGAGATCAGCCTTGGAATCAAAAGGTTTTAAGATAAATAGAATGAAGATGGAGTATGTGGCATGTAACTCTAGTTACACTAGGACGGATAATGAGGTCGTGAAAATTGATGAGGGAGATTTTGCATAAGTGATTATTTTAAGTATTTGAGTTCAATCATAAATACAGAATGTGATATAGAGGATGTTGTTTCATAGAGAATTAAAATAGGATGGATGAAGTGGAGATGTATGCCAAAGTGTTGTATGATCAACGTATTTCTTTAAAACTTAAAGAAAAATTTAATACAACAATCATATGACCGGTTATGATGTATGGTGCAGAATGCATCATATACATAAACTTAGTGTAGCAGAGATGAGGATGTTTGATGCAGATCCAGGTTCCGAAACCGGAATCGGATCGCTTATGGACCCACCAAAAAAAATAATAATAACTCAAGTCTAACAAATCAGCGGCAATCTTGTAATTTCAGAAACAATCATGCACATCCCATGTAAAATAATAAGTGAGAGGGACAAAGTGGAATAGAAAATTAGAAGAGGAGGGGTATTCTGCAACTAGCAAAGGAAGAAAATAGTAGAACACAAGTTTAGAAAAGAGGGGGTAAACTGTAAATATAATTAATTAAGTCACTTAAGAATAAAAGAAGTCACCTTCTTCCTTCTCATGATACTAACCAGATGGTGGAAACCAGTTTCTGGTTTGGGATGGAGAGCTCCTTCGCGGATCTTCTGTTGGCTTTGAAACTTCAAGGACCAGTTGATATTGAAGATCTCTATTAAATGGGCTTCAGAATCTGCCCAAATAGCACGCCGGAGAGATGTATTTGATGTCTGAAACAGCAACTGGCGGAAGAAAGAGGGTCAGCCCTGCTTGTTCGATCTCACCATAAGTATTATTGGGGCTTAAGATTTTAGGCCTCAGGTCGTCTATGAAGGGGCTTTCTTTGCTCCAAATCTTAGCTCAATCAGATCAAAGGAGAGGGAGATCAACCCACCGGATTAGAGCAGCAATTGTCACCCAGAAACAGAGTACAGGTAACAGCAGCTTGAAAATAGAAGGTAGGAAGAAGGAAAAGAAAGAGGGGTTCGGCAATAGCTTCAACCAAAGAAAACTACTCAATTCAATTTCAATTCAGTTCTCCAAAATCCAACTAAGTCGTCGGCTACAAGCTAATATTTAAAGACTAAAAGTAAACCCACTTCCCTATTTGAAACTAAAACAAATATTGCATCTAATCTAAAAAAAAAGAGAGAAATAGCCCTAAATCCAATGTGTAACAGCATCAATGTTGAGATGGATGAGTGGCCAAACTAGGAAGGATAAAGTGAAGAATGATCATATTAGAGCTCATTTGGGAATCGCTCCGATACATGATAAGTTAAGAGAAAGTCGTTTGAGGTGGCATGACCATATTCAATAGAGGCCTTTGGATGCTCTAGTGCGGAGGAGTGATTTGACTAAAATTGAAGGAACTAAAGAGCAAGGGGCAAACCTAAATGACCATAGGAGAAGTGGTGGGGAAAGACATGCATAGCTTAAGCCCTTGAATCAAATATGACCTCGGATAAAGCTGATTAGAGGGCAAGGATCCATGTAGCCGACCCATTTAGTTGGGATAAGGCTGGGTTGTTGTTTTATTCTCAATCACCTCCTTCCAAATGAGGGGTAAAATGCCTCGATAGATAACGAAAAGGAAGCAATCTCTAAAAGAAAGTCTTCCACTCACTTGGGGTGGGCAACAAGGGGAGGAGGGGAGGGGAGGGGAGGGGAGGGGAGGGGGGGGAGGGAGAGAGAGAGAGAGAGAGAGAGAGAGAGGGCTTACCTCAAGCAATTCCGAAAGAGGTTCTTCTTTTTCTTTCGTTCCCAAGTATACTTCTCATCCCATCTTTGTAAAATAGAATATCCATGCTCTAACCATATCAGCTTCCCAAGTATTCCTCCACAAGCACTGGGACCAATCAACCCTACCTTTCTCTCACAACCAAAGCACTATTTCACCTGTGTTCATGACTTATAGCTATCCTGGTGTAGCTGAACTAAGCAATACTTGGGATTTTTTGGGCAAAAAACTTTCAGGCCTTCAAGATTCCTATGGGAAATAGACGATTAGTTTTGTCAAATGAGAGCTAAAACCATCTACGCAGAGGAAGAGGGTTGCTTGTTCATTGGACTTTACTCCTCCCCATAGTTGTCAAGGCGTCGCCTATGCAACGACTAGGCGTCCAGGCGGTTTGCCTGGGGCCTAAGCGACAGTCGCCTTGTTGCACTGCATGTTGCCTTGTGTTTTTACCCTTATATATGCCAATTATCATTTAAGTAAATGTATTTACTTAAGATATTATTCATAAATAAGCAAATACCCCTTATTTGAATCCAATAAAAATAGTTTAAAAATCAAATTCCAAATGGAAAAAAAGTCAACCTCACAGTCCAAGAACAAAAACTAGATTTTGGTTATAGGGGCGATTTTCAACTTTTAAATGTTGGGGTTTTTCTCAATTATAAAAATTTTATAAATTCTATCATGTTAAAACATTATTAAAAACCAAAAGTTCGGTAAAATAATATTTTGTTTTGATATCCATAAAATTATTTTCATTCAAGCGATTTTAACAACATTCGCACACTTAAAACTAAGTTTAACCGGCGCATAACTTTGTCATTACATCTCAGATTTAAATAATCTTAGACTTGTTAGAAAGTTTGTTTTATGTTATAACTAATACAAAAAATCTCATGTAAAAATAAAATCATTTGACCAGTCAAACTTATTATAGAACAAGAACATTTATCTAAATATTGATTTTTTATAACTTAATATGACTTAATATTAATTTTTTATGTTTTAATATGGCTAATTTTTTATTTTTAATGACTTGATGTTGCTTAATCTTTATTTTTTATGATACAAGGTATATATAGCTTACTAAATAATGTTAAAAAATAGGAAAAATAAAAAATAACACTTGGTCGCCTTGTTTGCCTTAAGGCGGGCGCCTTCTCACCTAAGGGCTTAGACAACCCTCCACCACCTTGGTTCGCCTTGGCACCGTGACAACTATGCTCCTCCCTCTTCAAACAGTCTTTTGTTCTCACTTTATCTTGATGAATTTGATATGGGAAGAAGGGGTGAGGGGCCACAGGAAATACCAACCTTAGAGTTGCAAGGGTTAGGAATCAAAAGTTAACAGTGGCTATTGAATATTGACTTATCTGAATAGTGGTAAGATATTGGCAGCATTAACTTATCTGAATAGTGGTAAGACATTGCCAGCCATTCGTTAATGATACCTGGGTTACTTCTATAATTACTAAAATGGCTCTCTCATACTCCAGCACTGAGGTGCAGGAAAGAGTTGATCACCAGCAAGTTATGATTTTTCCAGGGAAAATGGTTGAACGGTAGAGTGAGGATCTAGTACTGCAGAGTTTGCTAGGTTAGGGATGAGAAAAATGGGTGTTGTCATTGTATTATTTTCTAAAAATTTTAACGGAGAACAAAAAAAAAGGATGGCTTATCTCTTTCTCCTTTCAAATGTCTATATGTGGCTTATAACATGACCATGTCATACAAAAAACCTGTTCCAGCTTCAGCACAATGCTAAGGGTGCCACAGGTGATCCAAAGCATAAGCCCACCACCACAAAAAAAGGTGTCTCACAATTAATGAAAAAAAAAAACAAAAAAAAAGAGCAACCCAGTGCACAAGGCTCCCGCTACTGCAGGTCTAGGAGGGGCAAGTGTTCACAGCCTTACCCCCTGCTTCGCAAAAGAGGTTGTTTCCAAGTTTTGAACCTGTGACCAACAAGCTGCAATAGTGCAACATAACCGTTGTGCCACATGCTCGCCCACTACAATTAATAAATATAAGAAATGTCAAATAAAAAAAATATTCCCACATCAGCACCCCTTTCCACATGTCTATCTTTGAGATCATGTGCTTTTTACTCGTGATGTCATACAACAATGCAACTAATCATTATATATATATATATATATATATTCAACACATTGTTCATGTTAATATTACTTCACCGTGCCAGAAGCTATTGCACTAAAATAATCCTGCCACAAACTATACTAGAATCCTATTGCCTAAAACTGTTTTTTGGATCTACACATTCTGATGGAGGGCCGGTACGGTAGGGAAGAAATCCCTGAGATGGCTCTCAGAGTTGCAAGGGAGAGGGAGAAATCACACTAAGAAAGGGGGGGAAAGAAGAATCACGCCCGCAGACTTCACAAATACTCAAACTCAATTCATCTTTTCAGTCTATCTAATAACTTGGATTACATGCACTTATATAATAACTGAAAATTAAAACTTGCCTAGTAAAATCTAAAACTAAAATTAGCAACTTCAAATTACTTCCTAAATTCTAACTAAGGAAATTAGAAACAAAATAAACTCAAACTACTAACTCCCTAATTGACTATTAACTACCCAAATTAAAAGATTGCAAATAATCCCCAAATAAAATAAAATCCTAAAGATCCTAATAAATCCAAAAATCCAATCAGACCCGATTCATCTCGATTGAGATTGCCTAAAGGGTCAACCCGGTTCAACAACATCGATTCTGCATCAACTCCTCCGATGTTGAGAAAAACTTGTCCACGAGTTTTATAGAATAATAACAATAAAAACTCACGAACGGGGGTGAATTGCTCGTTGTCTATATCGCGAACAAAATCCATGATGTGAAGCTTTAGAGGTACATTCAAGTCCAAAAAATCATAGGGAAGAACAAATTCATGATGGTGAACAAGTGACACTACATTGATGCCCTTCATTACTTGATCCACAATTTTCTCACTTTCTGTTATCATCACCTGTTCCACAATAGGACAGTCTTCCACTTGTGTTGATACCTCTGATTCATCTAATGGTTATACTGAGGGTATCACTCTCCTTGACGTAACCAATCCATGAAAATTAAATTTTTTATGCATATGGTAAGGTTGGAGGGTGCACACATTGTTGTCACGATCAAGAATACCGTCTCGTTGTTCCAACCAATTTCGACCCAATTTAATGATGTGCTGAGGAGAGTCAAACACTTCACAAAAAGCACCATCATCATAGGGAGGAACAGAAAATTCAACAAATGCAATTTTCTCCAACTCAAATTATCTGACCGGTCTCTGACAATATATCCACCACAGAGTTGGCGACAAAATTGTCACTTAGTCGCTCATCAATTAACAATTTAGCAAGCTTTCCATTGGGCAACTGCACTCGAAATTTGAACACAAAAGAATCCATGACCAATCTTGTGTCGGACTCAGATCCAGGTTCCAAAAAGTCAGAATTGAATCGCTTATGGGGGCCCACAATTGATAACTAAACCAGTCTTCAAAAGAGTAGGGGAATTCTTGTAATTTCAGGAGCAATTTTAGCACTTTAAAGAGAAGGGAGAACAAATATTCCAATCTAGACAAACCAGGGGCAATAATGTAATTTCTGGCACAATTTAGACCCCTATTTTGAGTGAAATAGATGAATAGGACAGATCTGGAATTAGTCCTAAAGAAAAGGCTCAGTTCTGGAAATAACAAGGTGAGAGGGTCAAACTGAAATTAAGTTTCAATGCAAGGTGTAAAACAAGTGACAGGGGCTTATTTGTAATAATAGCAAGTGTTATTTAAAACCCATAAGAGAACCATTTTTCTTCTTCTCGATGGAGCACCATGGCAAGGCGGCAAACCAACAAGACTCCCACCCAGAGAATTCCTTCAAATCTAATCGACTGCTCTTGAAACTTCGGGCGTCGACTCCTAAGGAGAAGGTGTACTGAACTCACTAGGGGATTGCTCAAATCAGCAAGCCAGAGTGATGTGGGAAGCTTCTAAAACTGAGGCTGGCGATGGCTGTCGATGGAACCCAGTTGCAGGTTTTACTCTTCACCACAGGAGAGGTCTTTGGGGCTGAAGTTCTAGGGTTCAAGTCGCCTTGGGGAGACCTACCTTCGATCAAAAGCTCGACCCAATCAGATCTCTCACGAAAGAGATCGATCCACTTTTCCGTGGGGCTGCAACCTTCTGCAAGAACAGGGTATTGATAGCAGTAGGGAAGAAAGAAGGATGAACAAGAGGAGAATAGAAGAAGGCCAAAGGGATTGAAAGGAAACGTAAGAGAAGAGAAGAAGAGTAGGGCTACGGTGGGTTTCAAAAGGGAATTTTTTTTTCAATGCCGCTGGAACTCTAGAGGGGTTTCGATGCAAATAGGCAGGCGGTGGGGTAGAGCTGAGGTGATAGGGGAGGGGTTTTGTGTTGCTGCGGAAGATGATTTTTTTTTTTTTGGCTTGTTGTTCTCAATCTCTGTGGAAAGCAGAACTGAGAAGGATAAGGTGGGAAAGAAAAGAGAACAAAGGAGAGGATCCTTCAGCTCTGATACCACTTGATGGAGGGCCGGTACAGTAGGAAAGAAATCACTGAGATGGCTCTCAGAGTTGCAAGGGAGAGGGAGAAATCACACTAAGAAAGGGAGGAAAGATGAATCACGCACACACGCCCGCAGGCTTCACAAATACTCAAACTCAATTCATCTTTTCAATCTGTCAAATAACTTGGATTACATGCCCTTATATAATAACTGAAAATTAAAACTTGCCTAGTAAAATCTAAAACTAAAATTAGCAACTTCAAATTACTTCCTAAATTCTAACTAAGGAAATTAGAAACAAAATAAACTCAAACTGGTAACTCCCCAATTGACTATTAACTACCCAAATCAAAAGATTGCAAATAATCCCCAAATAAAATAAAATCCTAAAGAACCTAATGAATCCAAAAATCCAATCGGACCCGGTTTATCTTGATTGAGATTGCCTGAAAGGTCAACCCGGTTCAACAGCATCGATTCTGCATCACATTCATCATAGTACATGCACTGGATGGAATTCTCTACATTCTCCCCCCCACCCCCCCACCCCACCCCGCCCCGCCAAAAAAAAAATTCTTTGTATCCAAAAGTCTACAGCAAACCACCCAAGAAAAGTGAAATCCACTCCATCAAATACTCTTCCCCCACCCCCAATATTTTTGGGATAAGTAATCAGAATGAAGGAGCCAGCTAGTGCAGCTAGTAAGGGTAGTGTAAGCAGCTCAGTTATAACTTGTCCACTGTCTGAACTTTTCTAGAAATAGCTATGAGGAAATTGATGGTTTTGGTAACATTTAAAGCAAACAAAGAAAACCAGTAAAATCAGTGGAACTGGGCCTTCACCCCCATCTGAATGGACTTATTCAATATTAATTGCAAATCCCATAAAAGAAACCATGACTTCAACATATAAGCATTGTTCATCAACAAAAAACTCAAGATGTGTATTACAATTTTCAATTTTCACTATAATTAGGTCGAAAAAGGAGGGGGAGGGGGAGGGGGGAGAAAGGAGGTTGGGGGCTGTGGTTTAACCCAAGTCAGCAAGCCACTCCACCCCATTCTAATTTTGGACCTATCTTTTAAAGTTGTACCCTATAAAAGCTTTATACTCCAAATTTAATTTCTTTTCCTTTTCCGGGTGGAAGCTTTAGACTCCATTTTTAAGTCATGAACTAAAACCCCACTAAAGAATCCTATGATCCAGTTCGATACCTCTTTTCAGACCAATTGAAGTGTTTTTTATTTTAAGGGAATCTTCTGGAGAAGGCTATAAATCCACAAAAGTCTTACATGATTTAATATTGTAATATAGAGAGTTAATATGCATGCACTAAATTTCTATAAAGAAAGTAAAATCTATTCATCCAATAAACAGAGATCAACTCAAAACCAATCTCTCATTAAAATCCAGCGACCTAACAAAACCAACACAAGGGAGAGCGAGAAAGTATCTTAAGGGGCAATCTTGCAAGCAAAGCAAGTTGTGTTTCCCACTTACAGCTCAAATACTACTTTTACTGCAATACCAATTCAAGTAAATGGTGGTGTGGACCTCTAACTTTCACCCAAATAGAAGCTTCCATTGATTCAACAATGGTTTCTTACCCACATCACTCATAAAAGAAGGGGGGGGGGGGGGGGTGGAAACCACCTAAATTCTCTTCACAATCTCACCAACCACTTCACTTTGCCACCGCAAAAGCAAAACCAAATCATAATCACAAGACCAAAAGAGAAACATAAAGGACCAACAAAAAGAAAAGCTATCTATCTGCAACATGGAGATGATGAAGGAAACGACAGAGAACCAAGTGAGCATTTCAAGTCAGTTATTGATTGGTTAGAGGTTCAAAAACTGAATTTTTTTTCTGTGACAACTTGTTCCAATCTGCAAAATACAAACTCCATCTTGATACAAACCCTAGTTTTACTTGCACTTTGAAATTCGATCTTTGGATCAACAAAGAGAAGAGAGAGAGAGAAACAGAGGATATGCTGAGAGATGATGATCGATAAAACTTACCTTATTACTGAAGCATATCTTACACAATCACAATACTTGTGGCACAAAGAGAAACAACCTCCTGAAAATTCTTCTTCCTTTGGCTCCCCAGATCAGCAGCGTCCCATAAAGAGGGGGGAAAACGTAGATACAATGAGAATCAACAAATCTTCCATCCAAGAAATAAAGCAAAATGAACAAGAGAGAAGCCTGATACGGTTAGGGATCTCCAAAGATTGACGACCTTCGCAGTAACATTCAAAGAAGGGAGATATGGAGAAGAGAATGCAGGAGAGGGATGGAAATGGAGATTGAGAAGGTACCTTGGTCCTCTCCAATGGGGAAAGTGCCCAGTGAGCACTAGCTACCTGTGCGACACGTGGCACATCCCAATCCAACGGTTGTGAGATCTACCAACAAAAAACCACCACCGCCACCACCACCCGCCCACGTGGCGCGCTAGGGTTAGGGTTCGGGTTCGAACTCAAGTCCAAAACTTCTCCTACCCGGCAGGATCCTGCCAATTCTGCTGGGACAAATCACCAACCGCTATTCCTTTATCTTGGAAGGAATCTCAAAAATTAAATCGCTCAGATCGCTCAGGGTCACAAACTCTGGCGAATAGCCGATCGATTAACCTAACCAATTCCGACAAATCAAACCACTAAACACAATCGGGATGAAAACAATCGATTAAATTCGAAGCTTTTTAAAATCGACTAACTCCGATCCCATGGCAACTGGCGTCAACAAGCTGTTTCAAACCAGAAAACTTCAGTAATCAATACAAGATGGAATAGAAGGAAGCTCTGCCAGGAATCTGTTCGACGGCGACGGAACTGATCAAAACAGTTGGTGATTTCAGTGAGACTCCTCGTGATTCTTAGAGTTTTCGGATCCAAGGATGGCCTGACAGATTTCTCAAATGGTCAGTCAGGGAAGAGAAGCAGTTAAGGCTTTTAACCGAACAGAAAAGCGACTCCGGCGGGCTTTCCGGTTTACGTCAAAATCGATTTCGCGCGATTTCGAGTTCCAGTTCGAGCCTCTTCTCCCTCTCCGTTTGTTTTTCCTTTTTCGTTGCAGCGCTAGAGGGAGGTATCGGGTTAGGTAGTCGGGTAAGGTGGGGGTAATGGTTGTGGTTTTTGTTAATTAAATCTTCTAACCGTTGGATTGGGATGTACCACCTGTCGCTCAGTAAGCGCTCATTGGGCGATCTCCACATTGGCAAGGTTTTAATAACCGGAAGGGGGTCCGAAGACTCCGAACCAGTTAGAGCCGATCTGATACAAAGAAAATAATTAGGAATCAGCCCGATTCAGGTAGTAATGTTTAGATCAATAGAAATCGATATCGAGTGGCTGATTTGGTGTGGATGATATCATCATAGTGTAGGGGTGTCAATTCTAAGCCTGCACCGGTAGGTCTAATCAAGCTCGATACATTTACGGTCTGATTTGAATCGGCTTGATTAATAAATGTGTCGGTCTTTATTAAATGCCCGTTCATAGCGTAGGTAACTAATTCATTGGGCTACAATGAGTCGATTCAAGCCGAGTGTATAAAGTATCTCTGCTCTGTGAGCCAAAAAAAATCAGTGATTCGTTAATTAGATGGAAGAGGGAGAAAACCTTGAAGAGGAGAATCAAATGCAGATGAATATCTCTCTCTCTCTCTCTCTTAAGGTTTTCTCATAAAAAATCAAAAGGAGGAAAACCTTGAGAAATAGATGGAAGAAAGCCAAACGCAAATGAATATGTAACAAACCTTGAGAGATACTAGTGTTCAGTTCAGAGTGGAGGCAGATCTGGTCTTTTCCCTCTATGTGTGATTTCAGGGCACTAATTTAGGGGGAAATAAAAAACGAAGGAGAACCAAGGATGAAGAACAAGGAAGAGAGTAGAAGAGATGAAGAAGAAAGATAAGAGGATGGACGTTACGTGCTCTATGTGATTTTAGTGGAAGCGACGCTCCTCTTCTCTCCTCTCTGTGTAAGAACTCGTGAGAACCAGGCGGAGTTATAAATTTTATCGGGAACGATAAACCCAAATAGTTCCCTTTTTTTTTTTTTTTGAATGAAACTCCCCTGACGGAACAACAATAGGGGTTTCATCAATTCCAATTTCTTGAGTTTGTTTTCCACTTTTTGTTCCCAAAAAAATGAAACTCATTAATGATGCACCAAACGCTTTATTCCGTTTATTCATTCGAATAGAATGAAAAAACTCCAAAAACATTTTTTTAGAACAATACCAAACGTTGCCTTTCTTAATTTTTTTTTTTTTTTAATTTGGAACGAAACACCCCCGACAGAACGACAAAAGGGAGTTTCGTCAATTCCAGTTTCTTGAGTTTTTTTTTTCTTTTTTTTTTCCACTTTTTGTTCCAAAAAAACTGCAAATCGTAAATGATGCACTAAATGTTTTATTCTTTTTTTTTTCATTCCAATATAACGAAAAAAATGTAGAAACGTCTTTTAGAACGATACCAAACGCTGCCTTATAGATGCGTTTGGTAACGTTTCATGTCAAAAACGAAAATTTCAGTTTCTATGTCAAAATGTTGTTTTTAACGAAACAATAGTGTTTGGTGAATAGGTTTCAGGAACGGTTTCAAAATGAGAAAATGACAATAGTGGCATTTGGTAAAACTTGTTTCATAAATGTTTTCCTGGATGAAAATCAATAATTACAAAAATAACACTAATTAAAATACTATATATGTACAGTTGAATTTAAGATTATATACAATGCACTGCTTCGTAACAATAACACATTATGAAACATATTTTTCCTACTAAAGCAAGAGAAAATTTATAGGTTTCATCTCATTCATCAATAATTTCATTCTTGAATAGTTGGAGCACATAATTAAATAAGAGAATATCAGCAATTAAATAGCAAAACTAAAAGATGGGTCAATTCTAATGGTGACCCAAATCTAACGGTCAGATTTCAAGAGATTTAGGCTGTGTTTGGTGACTCATAATACATTCTTGAGTAAGAATGGGAACACTATTTGGAACATCTGTTGGCTAAAGTGTATTATTGATTTTAGGATGTATCCCAGCATTTTGATGAGCACAATAATGTGTGAAATCTTAGGGATATAAGTATACATTTTGCCTCACTTTGGATAGTATTAATTTTATTTTTCTTATTTTTTTTTCAATTTCCAAGTCTACAAGAGAAATTGCTTAAAGGGAATCAAGAACCAGTCCAAAGGTGGGACCCACTCATTGGTATCACATCCTCTCTCTTTGCCACCTCACAAAATCTTGAAGATGCTATGCAGAGAGTCCTTTATGATTTAATCAAGATTGCAAGATATTGGTTAATATTACAAGGAAGAAATAGAATTTGTTAATTTTGGAAACATGTTCTCTCTTTCCTCACACAATATCTCAAAGAATGAGGATTTTTACCAAGATTTTATTTTATTTGATTTGATTTCTTTTCTTAAAGAAGACTTATAGAAGGAAGGAGGCAAGACAAAAGCCCTCTTCCTCCCCCCTCCTATTTATTATTATTTCTCTTAGTTTATTTTCTGATTTATGCTTAGTTTTCTTCTCTCTCTCCCTCTCTCACTCTCTTTAGTTTTAGTTCTTATTTATTTTTGTTTTAATCACTTTTGTAATAGTTTTTTATGTCAAATAATGCAAGTACTCTTTTATTCTTATTCAGCATTTTATATTTATGATTTATGCAATTGAGTTGTAATTTTTAAAGTTATAGTTCTAGGTTTAGATCTAGGTGACAAGATCATGAGCCGTGGAGCATATTTTTTTTTAAGTTCAGTTTTTTTTTTTTTTTTTAAGATTTGTTTTCTCTAGTACTATAAATTTCAGATTTGGTTTATTCAAGATCTGGTTTTTAGTACTGGTAGTATTTCAAATCACCCAAGCTTTTAAGTTCAAGTATTTATTAAAGTAAGTAGGCTCATTCAGTAATCTTCTCTCCCCCCTCTCATTCCCTCTTTTGACTACCCTTTATTTCTTAATTTATTTTAATTTTAGCCGTTACATTATTGCTATCTCTTTCCCCCAAGGTTCATGGCTAGAATATGTGTTGGTTTTGCCCCTTATAGCCATAGAACCATCAATTTATTGTTTTTATTTTAATTGTCTCCCTTTTCTTAAAGCCAAATAGAGTAACCCTTGTAAGAGTGATTCTCTGGTCAAGTAGGGAAGCTCATATTATGATGCATCACTCGGGCTAAGTAGGGAAACCTACTTGTGAGTCTCTCTCTAGCTTTATCCAATTTGTTTTACTTTATTTTATTTCAACATTTTTTCCTTTATTATTATTTTTTTTAATTGCGTGGGTTGTTTATTTTCATTTATTTATTTATTTTATTTTAATTGCGTGGCTTGTATCTTTAAATTCTTAGATGACAAATGGTTAGGGCGTTATTTTAGATACGTATGTGTAGACGGTAATTAGAATTAGATCATAACCATTAATCAGTTCACTTTCGCATTATTAAAAGAAAAAAAAAATAAAGTGGTTGTTCCCCCTGTGTTCGACCCTAGCTACACTGATCCGCATGTTTGCGGTTACATTTAAAATCTCAAACACATTTCATCAAACAATTCATAGGCATCCATTGGTAAAAAAATATGAAGTGGATTGATCTTAAATAATAATTTCTATTAAGGAGTGGGGTTGTAACAAGAAATATTAAGAGCAAAGCTGACCCTGGTGATTCTGATGGGTTCACTCTTGCAAGAGCATACCAGTGTTCAGTACTAGAATTGAAGATGGAGGACTAGGGCAGAATGTGGACTGTGGAGGACGTTCTCTTCTCCCTCTGCGCAAGAGCAGGTTTTGCTTTAAAAACAAAAAGAAAGAAAACCAGGAACCGAAGATGAGAGAGAAGATGGAAGAGAGTAGTAGAAGAAGAGACATAGAGCGTGAGAATAAAAGGAAGACATACCTATGTTGTTTTATGGTTGTCCTTGTTGGCAACTCGGCCACGTGGCGGTGATGACGTGGTCAGTTTGGGTGACGTGGATGAAAATGATGACATGACAGTGTCCAGTGTCACCGATGAGATAACAGAGCAACTTGGTATGCATGGAGTGGTTTAATACATCATTAATAGGTGGTGCGGGTTTCTGCGTAAAAACTGGTAAAATTAGCCTATTTACGATCGAGAGAATTTTGGCAATGAAAATGACATTTTTGGAAGATCGGTTCTTCATGAAAAAGATAGATTGTAATTTACCTAGTCCAGTGCATTTGATTTCGTCACATTCCGATACCGTATGAAGAAGTTACGACATTTATGGCAGTCAATAGCAGTTTTGGAATTGAAGATGAATTTTTTAAAGGAAGTGTTATACATGTAACAATACGACAAAAATACAATCTTTCCAACGGTGCTGATTTCATCACATTCCGATTCTGTATGAGAAAGATACGTCATTGGAAAGGTGTAGGGGCATTTTGGTCTTTTTATATGGATGATTCAGATGATTGAGTCTTCTGAAAAGTCGTAGAGCATCCAGTTACGATTTCAACGCACTTCGTTTTATCTCGATCGGATATCGTATGAAAAAGTTATAAGTATTTCCGTAAAATCGGTTCGAAAATCCAAACCGAAAATCCATCAATTGCTCTCGGTGTTGGGTGGGTTTTTCGGAATTTATTTTTGAAATTTGAAGGGCTTTTGTGTAATTTAAATATTTTGAAGGTCTGAGTTGTAAGGGGTCTTTAAGCACTGAAATATATGGAGGCAGGGGCTTGAATGCAATAAAGAGGAGTAAGGGAAGTGAAATGGATGGTCAAGATTCGACCACGTAGGCTTGATGCCCATCCAAAGGCTGCTGAGATTTTGGTGTGATATGGACGAGATAGATGCTTGTGCATAGGATTTGATTGGTTAGGTGCATAATTCTTGATGCACTGACGCTACACCTTATCAAAGTATGTTAGTGTGTTTCGCGCGTGTATCGAAGATATAAAGAAGATTCCAATCTTAATGATATCATGAAATCATATTAAAGCCAACATGGAGGATTCGGATCCAACGGTCAATAAGCCTTTTCACTTTTGTGAGTGGGAGACAAGATTCCTTAAAATCCGGAAAAACAATCAATCATAGATCGACAACACTTCTAAAGATGTCAGCGCCTACGTCATGATGACGTCATCGAGATTCAAATCTAACAGTTTGGATCTATTGTCCGTTGGTTTAATCGGACGGCTTGGATTATAAGATCTTTATATGAGATCTACGGTCAGATTTCGCCCCTGTTGCGCGCGGCGCCGGTGTAGCCTACGCCACCCCTACGAAGATTCCATTTATGGCTATCTTATTGCTCCAACTTCAAATGGTCATATCTCTCTAATTTTAACTCCGATTTGGGTGATTCAAGTTGGAGATTCTTCATCTCTCCGAACTCTACACATCAGAGGGAATAAATCAGGTAGAGGGGTTGCTGAGGTGGTCGGAAAAATGAGTTGAAGCTCGTGGAAGGCTAAAGGTTTGAATGAAAGACTTCCATCCTCTTGCACTTCATCCATAGCCCCCATTAGAGGCTTAGGAAGCTGCTGGAAACCAATGTAGGAAGTTCTATTAGTTGTTGCCAAGAGAAAAGAAAATAAAATAGAAGAGAAGAGAAGAAGAGGGAAATAGAGAAGAAGTTTTTTTCTCTCTTTGTGTGTGTGTGAATGTGAATGTGAATGTGAATGCCATTATTACTCCATGAAAGTAAAGACAAGGAGAAAAGAAAGAAGAAGAAGAAGAAGAAGAAGAAGAAGAAGAAGAAGAACCTAAAATTTGGTTCTTGTGAGTTGCTTCAAGAAACCCAAGTGCCAACCGGGGTTGAAGCATTGGCGGCACCGAGACAACGTGATTGTGGTCCGCATCAAGTGGAGATCGACATTATTGCATCTCCAACGGTTACTCCTTGCCAAGGTAACCTCACTTTTGTCAAATTTCCATTATTATAAATCATTGTAGGCAAGATGTTTGATAAAATGCCTAAGTGATAGTTGTAGTCTATTTGGAGAAAATTTGCATGTATGAGTGCTTCACTATAGGGCATTGTTATAAGCCCAACTTTATTTTATTGGTGTTCAGTGGGTGCTGGACACAGGGGCTATGTGTTCCTTGGTAGGTACAACTACCTAAACCTATTTGCCGTGGGTGCGGCCTCTCAGATCATTCTGAGAAAACTAGGGTGAAGATCTAGCCATTGCATGTCATTGGTGGAAACTGGGAATGTGTTCCCTTGGCTGTGGGTGCAGTCATAATTAGTATTGAGTAAATGCTGAGCCCGACAGTGGGCATTACTCCGTGCATATAGGCAACTGGCCGAAGCACGTATTTCTTGTGTTGTGGATGTGTATGCTCGTATTTGTATTGTGAATTGGAGTGTTTGGCTGCAGAATGGGTGTGTACATTTGGTAGACCTGACCACTTGGTGGTGCAGTGTGGATGTGCATACGACTGTGTATGTATGTGACAGTAATTACAGTGTGAGGTTTATGAGACAGCTCTGGGCAGCAATACAGGTTATGTGAGTAAGTTTCATGCAACAGTAGGAATGGTCAGTAGTATACATAACAGCTCTGGGCAGCATCAATAGACTGTACTATTGAAGTGCAAATAGTGATTGCCACATCAGGGGTACAGTTGGAAAGTGAAAAAAATATTTGGCACACTGATTCACCCCCCCTCTCAGTGTCAATCGGGACCCAACAACCTATGTGTTCAAACTTCAAAACGGAACTGCCTTTTGTCATTCTATGATTTATCGTTTCTACCATAATTTTTTTTTTCGCTTTTTGTTCCGAAAAAAAACTAAATACACCCAACGCATTATTCGGTTTTTTTCATTCTCATAAAACAAAAAAACTCCACAAAACGTTTTTCTGGAACAATATCAAAAGACCTTACTGCTCCTTATTGAAGATGTTTGTGCACGTCCTTCCATTGGGTATAACATTTAACGTGTACCTACAACAGTACTTAACATCATTATCAACATTATACATTAAGTGGGGTAGACATTAATCCCCCTAAGGCATGATCTGGGTGCAAAAAACACTTTCTTCTGATTAAAATGCATTTTATTACTGAGAAGAAAAAAAAATTAAAGGGCATTTAAAATATGGGACAAAGTTTTCGGTCCAAGAGTGGTCACTGCGTCGTGCCGCTCTTGGGGGTGTGCCCCTCGTATCTAGGCTTAAGGGCCACTCTCGGAAAGAAAACATTTGCCCTTAAAACATTTTACATATTCTGAACAGATAAAACAATTATTCAGATTCTACCATGAATTTTCCTTCATTCATGGTAAAGAGAGAATTTATTCAACCACAATCAAATAAAATGGGCTAAGAGTCATTGTTAGGCTACTCAATCTTGCACCAATACATAGCCAATGGGAACATGCACAAGGGCATCAACCAGAGCAATATTTTTCATTTTGTAGGGGGGCGGATGTGTCAGGCGCAGGCTATACGTAGCTTGTCACCCTTCTTTTTATATCTGTTTCATTTTTGGGATAATGTTCTATGCAAGGGAGCGCAGCCTCCACCGCTCTCTCTCATCCAATTTCCAACGATTCTCCGATTTCGATCAGAATTGGCACTGACAGATGCAATATCCGATTCCACTTTTTAAAACCTTGTATTCAATCCATCTTCTTTCACTAAACCCCTCATTGGTGAATTGATTGCTCTTCAGGCTGCTTTGCTTGAAGCTATTTTAGAAGATTTTGACAAGCTGATTGTGGAGTTAGACAACAAGGATGTTGTCACTTATCTTCAATGTAATGCTCGTCAATCGCTATTGGAGATTAGGCCTATTTTGGAGGATATTATGCATATTTTCTCATATTTTGTTACTTGTAATTTTGTGTATGTTCCAAGGGAGAGTAACAACATTGCAGACTCCTAGGCTAAGAGGGCCCTGTTGCCGTCCATAATATGTGGGACGATTTGACCAAATTCCGATCCATTGATATTGAAGACGTGTCAATCTCTATCCATGAGTAGTTCACGTAGTCTATGAATATATTGCCTTTTCCATCCCATCGGTTGGGGTTCTTTTACCAAAAAAAAAAAAACTCTCTCTCTCTGCGTTCGATTCCCACACCGTCCCCTTCGTTCGCCCTCCCTCCGTCGTCATCGTCTCTGAGACTCTGCAACTGCGGCAGCGGTGTGCGACGGTCGACTTCTAGAGCCGACGATCTCTTCGCTTGAAAAAGGTTAGAATTTCTCTTTCTCTCGCTCTGTCTGTCCATCTCTTCTTCTCTCATTTAACCAATACCAGATTCTGGATTTCGGCCAAAAATCAAAGCTTGTGTACTAGAGGGGGCAAACTATTTTTCTATTTCTTGGACCGAGGGAAACGCTTCGCTTCATTGAAACAAGAGTGGGAATTAATATAACCAAGGGAGGAATTGTTTTTAAATTTGAAATTCAATTAGAAGAACCCCATAAAGTGCAGGTGGCTTTCTTGATCTGGATTCTGGACTGTTCAATTGATGAGCCAGATCTTAAACAGAGCATTGTGAAATAATCAGGTACTAGTTGGCGACCCTCCCATCTTTTAGCTTAATAAATTCCTCAGCTTTCTGGATGATTGGTCAAATTTTGGATTCTTAAACCAAGACAAGAGGCGGCCGAAATATCTAATGGCTGCAGTTGATGAATTACGAATGCAGTGAATCACATTGTAAATAGGGTTTGGCTGTAATGTGTCAGAGATGTAGGTTTTGTTAACTATTTACTAAGAATGAAGAATTTAAGATCAAAGATCCATTATTGGTTAAGGGTATAGAGAAGATGGGTTTTTTCCAGATCAATAACTTTTTAGTTCATGGATGGACAGCTATCTGTAGTAGTTTATAGATGGGAGGCATTGTTTGGAACCTTTAACGTAAGTGAAGTGCACATGGAGGTGAAGAAAAACAAAACAGCTAAATGTACAATTTCTGTTAAGTACTTATTTCCATGGTGCTCTCTCTCCTTGTGCTTGGGAGCAATTGTACTGTTACTTATTTTTCCTTTGGGAAATTATCTTTTCATAAAGTATGTTATGACTATGAGAGTGTTTAGTTGGTTTTATAGGTATTGATTGAGGTGTTGGAAAATAATATCTCTACTTACATTTCTAGTAGGTTATGGTGTAATGTTGTCTTTTAGCCTGGAAATCATGCAATTGGACAAGGGTATAAGTAGCTTGTATTGAAACACCTATGTTTACATCGTTGCAGACTTAGTGTTGGAAAGTTTGCTCCAAGTAGTGAGAGGCTTTTAGTGTATATGCATTTTTCTTGGATGTTATAGTTGCTTGGAACTTTGGATGCGGGCATTTAAGCCTGTTTTTCTGTTTCAGATTTTTTTGTTGTTCTTGAAATATTGACCAGATTTTTGATGGTGTTGTTCATATTCTGAGCCATTTTAAACACGTTCGTGGAGTTGTTTTTTGTTTTTTTGTTTTTATTTGTGTGTGTGTGTGTGTGTGTGTGAAACAACGGGGAGAAGGACAAGGGAGACTCCAGAATTCACTATATAATAATAATCTCTTGTTAAATCTCATCAAGAAATCCTTTGTTTGTTAATCTGTTGCTATCTTTTGCTCTTTTAGGTCAAGATGGTGTACATTAGCTCTTGGGATGAATTCGTGGAGAGATCCATACAGTTGTTTTGTGCGGATCCTCAATCTGTATGCTCTTTCCCTTTTCCTTTATTTACTCCTGGGTGACCAATAGTGAGTACTACTCTGAGGGGGGGGGGTGAAACTTCACCCCTTCCCCATTAAGAACTGAAGAATGTTTTATCTCTGTTGAATCTTGAAAACAGTCAAGGTATGTTATGAAGTATAGGCATTGCGATGGGAAATTGGTTCTCAAGGTCACTGATAATCGAGAGGTATGAACTCAGTACTTCTTCTTATTTCCTTAAATTTCTCATCTTTAGATTGATTAAATCAAGGAATTAGGTCTTTTTGCAAGCTAACAAATTTACGTAGAACTTTGACATGAGTACCCTTTCCATTTATTGTGCTTTGGTTAATCCTGTTGGCACAATATATCTTTTATTTGTAATTTTTGTCTCAATTTGTTCCTTACCATTGGGAACAGAAAAAGATCGAGCCGGGAATAGTAAGAATTAAAAATGGTTACTTTTCAAGTATTAGATGTGATTAACATAGAAAACGGAAAAACAGAAAGCACTAGTGGTAGTGGAAACCTGTTTGTTGCCCATTTCTTCTGCTCAAATGTGGTGACCTTAATTGAATAAGGAACTTACTATCGAGGTACTGACTTTCAGGTGGTAGCGTTTTGCCAGAGATATTTGTTAGTCCTTCTAATTGTCCTACGTTTTGGTGTTGGGTTGAGCACCTCCCCCCCCCCCCTCTAATGTAGGACTAGGATTTGACAACCAAACCAGCCCCAAACTGCAGGAACTTTTAAACTAAGAACAACCAAAACTAATAGCAAACTTATAGCAGAAAATCAGACTTCGGCCACAAACCAGAATTGATAAACGATCTCAATGAATAGTAACCAGAAAATAAATCAGCAGCAGTCTTAGGATTAAACCAGAAATTTTAATAACAATATAACACCTCCAGCAGGTTCAGATCACAGATGCTAATAGTCCAGAATGTCACAGTAACACAGAACAGAAAGCATAATCTAAATCTGTGCAGATTTGACAATCGGCCAGAACTGCTTGACAGTTCACTTCAACAGATCCAGTGGTTTGATTGACCCCAAAATTGGATCGATCCTCCCTCTGGATGGGATTATCCTTCGATCAGAATATGGAGGCCATCGGATGGCTGGTTCTCCAAAAACAGCTAGGCCGATAGGAAGGAAAGTAGAGAAAACCAACCCAGAAATCTGCAGAGAAGTTTGATCACTTACCTGAATTGCTGGAGAAGAGAATCCAATAAAAAAACCAGATAAGAAAAGACTCACCCGGACTTCTCGCCGCAGAGTGTCGATCGGATCACACACCAATCCCTAACCCTTGATCAGACACAAAGGCATAGCCATGGAGAAAACCCAGCGGCAGCAGCATGAAGCTTCTCTTTTTTTTTTAATTGTAAAAATCGTCTCCCTATGATGAGAGCTCTCCTTTATTTATAATAATGATGGGGAGAGTTTACAAGTAATAGTAACTCAGAGTTACTAAATCTGAGTTACTAAAAATTGATTACAAGAAGTTACTAAAAATTGGAAATTAGAATCTAATGAAAATAGAAACTAGTCTAGACAGAAATTAGAAACTAACAATGACTTGAAATTAGAAACTAATTTAGGTACTGAAATTATAAACTAATTTAGGTACTAAAATTAGAAACCAAATAACCCCATCTAAAAAGGAAACTAAAGAAAAGGAAACAAATCACTGAATCCGGTATGCAACCTTAGAACCCCTAGTTTAGACCCATAAAAGGAGCCCAATACACTCCAAACCACGTGGACTGAAGGCCTAACACGTATACAACCCAACCCTAAGCTTATTCTTAATAAAACAAGCCTAATTTGGTGAAGAATCTGCATCACCCCCCCTCCTTTTTTTCTTTAATAGACATTGTAACTTCTGGTAATCCATCAATTATTTAGAATACCCATTAGACATGCATACCTTTGATTCTGCAGACAGGATAACCGTTGGGCACAAGGTGGATGCCAGTGTTATTATTAATGGAAATCTACCATATGAATGTAAATGCAAAAATTGCATGATGAAGGTGAGAGCTGCAAAGATGCTGTTGCAATACTCTTTTAATGTAGTAGCTAAAGACATTCTATCATCCATTCCCTTTGCTTTGAGGTCATCCAAAAGATAACCAATCGGCAGATGAGCTTACAACCTGCAATCATGATGCAAGGTTACCACAATGTAGACAGGCTATGGATAAGACTGTTTTACCTTTTAGGCTTGGGTTGACAAGCGGAGCAAGGCCTAAATACCCAGCTTAAAATTCACCATTTACTTATCAGGTTAGAAACTTCAGGTTGTTAGTGAGTTGTGTGTACCCAGGCTGGTCAGGTTTGAGTAAGGGGTCGAGATCCAAGTGTGCAATCCAATGCATTTATTAGTTCAGATTAGAAGTGTATTGGTATGGTCTTGGCAAGATGTTTTGTTTTGTGTCAGTTGGGCAAGTCCGGACTTCTGGCTCTTCTCCATTATTATGTTGCTTGCCAGGATCTGGTCCAATTAATACATTGTCATCCATTGTGGTCTCTGTATTGATTTGTTGGATAAATATTGGCCGACATACCTATTCCAGTTGAAGTCAAGAACTGGAGAGAAACTCAATCCTTGGATCTATACTCATGGACGGCATTTGCCCTGTGCATCATTTCCCCCTACTTGTATGCGCACTAATGTTTCTATGGTTCTTGATGCCCTTTTGCCATTGGATATGAAGAACTGTTGACATTAGGGTTATAACGATGTCTGGCTTTGGCTGCAGTTATGAGGGTTTGTTTTTTTTCTCATGATTCTAGAATTTAAACTCTAGGATGTTTTATGTCTCACAATTCCTCATCTCTTTGACAGAAAATGATTAAACCAAAAGAAAAGAAAATGAAACAGAAGTATGGATTTTCAAATGGGACTGAAGAAGAGTTCCAAATGTTCACCCTTTACCCCCTAGAAGTTATTCTCTTTCTTTTTGCACTTTTACTTGTTCTGGTGTTCAGTATCATTAGTTAACTTTCATTAGAAGATGTGAGAAAGAGGCCAGTCAGGGCAGGTTATGGGCCTGCACCAATGGTTTCAGAGGCGAAGGAGACAGAAACTATTAAAATATTGGTTAAGAAATTCTTGCAATTTTCACTAGATGAGAAGTAGTGGCATCCAAAATCTTCACATAATTTGCCAGTTGTACACGGTTGATGTAGTTTAATTTCTGGAAAGGTGGGAGGCTTAGAGGTGGTGTGTGATCTTTGAATTGTAATGGTCATGTCTTATACATCTAGAGATAAATCATATGCTTTGGTAGGAGTACAAGAATGCATAAAAGGTGGAAAGCCGTAAATTGTCCAGACTCAACTAACTTTCCAAACTGATTGATGATTAGATGGGGGTTGAACTTTGGGTGCATTGTAATGAAGGGATTGTTACAACCGCTTATCCCAAAAGCTCGAGCTGTTAACTGAATGCTACACTAATGTATATCAAGATATGGCAACAGGGATCGTGGTTTTGATGGTTACAGCTTTGTTCAATGAGAGATATAACTTAGTACTATGCATTTTTCTGTGGCTCTGGTGATGCAGGTTGTGAGGGAGCAGGGAGGCTACCATTTATTAATGCTTAGGTTTTAGTTTGCCAGATATCCCATGTCCGTATTCTCTTCTTATTTTGGATCATGAATATTGTTCAATCTTTTTAAAGATCATCACATGACTCATTGTGAGATGATTTATTTTTAGAAATCCGTATACTCATATTTTCTGCATCATCAACAATATTCTATGTCTACTACCCATTCGAAGAGTACATTATTACTTTTTTTGGAAGGCTCAACTCATATCAACCCAACTATGAATCCATATCAGAACTAAATGGAGTTTGCTACATGAATGCTGTTCTGTTATACCAATCCAATCTCTGTTAATATCTCAAATTAGTCTTAACTGCCCATTCTTTTCGAACTCTTTCAGCCGTTCATTTTTGGCTTTTACTTCATCTAATCTTACAGCTTTCAACTTGCACCAATCACTCTTACTGCTGGACTGTTCTAGTCCCATGTCCTTGTTAAACATGACCAAACCATCTTAGTCAACTCTTAGGAAGAATAGTCATGACAATAGGCATGGTTGTAGTTGACTTCATGAAGCTTACATGCTTAATGCTTTCGTAATTCTTATGGCAGATCTGTTTGGGTTGAACCGTACTTTTCGATGAATTCCATTGTTGCAAAAAAAAAATTTCGTCAGATCTCTTTTGTTCAATTCAGTGGCAAATGATTTTATGTTTTCTGATTTCTTTGTTTCTTTCTAGTGTCTCAAGTTCAAGACAGATCAGGCACAGGATGCAAAGAAGATGGAGAAGCTCAACAACATTTTCTTTACCCTAATGGCTCGGGGTCCTGATGGTATTAATCTTCTTATTTATCTTACTTGTAAATTGTTGTTGTTGGTGTAAAAAATGGTGCATTTTTCCTGTTTGGTACTGGTATGATGCTGTGCCAAAGAATGCTGCTATTCCCTTTGTTTCAGCTGCAAAATTATGCAGCCAGGAAGCCAGGGTGCACTTCTTTCTCATTTCCGTATTGCTTCCAAATTTTAGATTTTGGTTTAATGAATTCTGACATGGAATTGCTCTGCAATTGAACTTTTCTTTGCAGCGGATATAACCGAAGTATCAGGAAAAGAACAGGCAGAAGTGCAGCCAAGCAAGAAAGGAAGGGGAAGGAAACAGTAGTAAGTGCTGGATATAGAAGAATCTAGGTTTGAAAAAATACTTGGAGGTTGGAGAGATATTTCATGCATATCTCTGTTGAGCCACTAGATGCAGTCAAGAATTGACCAATTTTTTTTTTTTTTTGGCGTACACTTACATAGGGTTTTTTCAGTTCCAAATCAAATCATTCTCATACTGGAATGTAAAGAAGTGAATCTTCATGATCATCAATGAGCAATTTTTGGTTTTTTTCTTTGTCTTGCAGATTTCTTTCATTTCTAATTAGTGATAGCTCAGCTTATAAAATTTGGACGATTATATGACTTTCAACCTGCGTTATGTAAGCAATATTGTATTTTCTAAGCTATTTCAAGTTCTGGAAATTTTATATTTCCATCTGTCTTCCTTTATTTATCTATCCTTTTTTTTTTTTTGGGGTGGGGGTTGGGGGGGGGGGGGAGTCGGGAATGATTCGGTTTAACTGGAAAGAGAAACAGGTGTGGTTGTGGTGTGAGGGGCAACAGATTATTTTATTTAATTTTTTTTTATCAACTATGATGTGAATGGACAGGTTAACCATCATGATAGCAATATTTTATTTTTATGAATATAGTTGGAGAAATTCTGAGAGAAGAGGAAGACTCTTTATAGGCTGCTACTGACTCGGAAAAAAGTATAATGTTCTTAAAACTTTTATCTGGTGGCTAGAAATGCATCGAGTTTTTGAGTGGATATGTATTGTGGGCGTGGTAACTAGCGCAAGAAGAGAACTGTTGAGGTAAGCTAATCTTCGATAATGGTGGTTTTGCATTAGTATCCCCATGCTCTATTTGATTATTAGGATGGGGAAGGATTGGAATGACTGAATGAGGTGCTAATCGAGATGATTATCAGTCTAATCATCTATGGTGTGGAATCAGGAAATACAGTGTGATATTGTATTCTCAAGAAAACAATGTCAAGATCGAAGAGTAAAAAAAATGCTTCTAGTAGTCATGGTGATGAGGTAATTCTGGTGTGGGATGAAGGCTAACTAATGAGGTCCGTGTGAAGCAAGTGAAGGTTCTGAAACAGTGATGTGGATGACAATGAAGATGTTGTAAAGAGATTATTAAAATAAATGTATGCTAAATAGAACTAGGAGGGATAGGGTGAAATAGGGTGAAGAATGAACGGGTTAGAGCCAATTTGGGAGTTGTTCTGATTCAGGGCAAGCTTAGAGAATGTCGCTTAAGGTGGCTTGGACATGTTCAGCGTAGACCTTTGAATGCTTTGCAAGGAGTGACCAAATCCAGATGGAGGGAGTAAGAAAAGCTAGGGGCAGGCCTAAAATGATCATTGAAGAGTTGGTTAGGAAGGACATGCAGAAGCTTCATCTAGATCTAGTATGACATCAAATAGAACTGTTTGAAGGGAAAAGATCCATGTTATTGATTGCTTTTAGGTGAGATATCCCGGAGGTGTGGCTTTGTTTCCTTTCCCTTCTTTTCCCCCTTTCTTTCCTTCACTTTTATTTTGCAAATTTGTCCATCAAGGATTCATGTAGCCGACCCCATTTAGTTGGGATAAGACTCTGTTGTTGTTGTTGTTTAATAGAATCTGGCTTTTTGATAGATTACTGTTGTAGAAATCTGGCTTTTGATAGATTGCAGTTGTAGAATCTGTCCATGATCACCATTTCTTTTTTATATTCTTGTTTTGTATTGCATTTAATTTGGTCTTGTATCTTGATACAATTAGGGTGATTCTTCCTTTCCAGAAAAAGTTTTTCCAAGCAGGAGATCTGTACAGTCCCTCTCCAGACTCCAGGCCTCCCCTCCTCTCCCCACCCCACCCCACCCCACCCCACCCCACCCCACATTTTAAGTGTATTTGTGCAAGGCCAGAACATACTGGGTTGGGCATTTGATGAGTGATGAAAGGGCCGAGCCAAAAGCCCGGCCTAGTGTAGTTAAAATTCAAGCCCGGATTTCAGCGAAAACGAAATCTAGATCTGCCAATAGCATCCCAAAATTCATTTCATGGCTGATTCTGGGAATAGTGGGGTAAGGTTTTTGTAGTCTGCTCTTACTTTAAGTAAGAAGACTGGCTTTGGTACTATAGTTTTAAATATCAATATTGGATCATCCAATACATATAAAACAAGATAGAACCTGTTCAATCTGTGCTTAGGCTTCAAGCATTTTCTTTACTTGGCTTTCTATAACTTTTTTGTATTTCCTCCTTCCTCTTTGGGGGGGGGGGAGGGATACTTAAACTTTGTATATTATTATTATAAAATGATGAAGCACATTTATTCCTTTTAGGATTCCTTGTATATGTCTTTACAAGCTTCTCCACCATAAATTTAACAATCAGATTTATCATTTTTTAAGGATCAGGAATATGTTTTACCTTTCTTTCCTTTTCTTTTCATTATTAAAGATAAAGAAGAGATTTCATTAGAATACACAGAAAAGGGAGAAGAGGAGGAGGAGGGAAATACAACTAGATTTCCACTACTTTTTTTTTTTTCCTTTTTGAAGCTGGCTCTTTTACTAGCTAGGAGGGAAGTGAGCTCCATTGTTAAGGGTTTGAAAATAGTTGTCAACCAGCCATCTTAATCTCACTAGCTTCATCATTGCCCCTACCAAAAAGATAACTTCTTATTAATGTTGGCTTGTGGAATAAAGATTCTAGAATGATTTAAGGGATGGTAACTTTTGAAGGGTAGGGAAGAATATAGTTACCTTGATTTACTAGGTTCTCCTTTGCCTTAAAAGTAGTTAAAAAAAAGGCCAATGTGATCTAGAGTTTTTTAAGGGTAGGGAAGAATATAGTTACCTAGATCTACTAGGTTGTCCTTTGCCTTGGAAGTAGTAAAAAAGAGGCAAATGTGGACTACAGAAAGAAAAGGAACTCCGTTGAAACATTACTACTTACATTGTTTATTGGGGTTGTTTGGGAATTAGCAACAAAAGCAAAAAGAACTTCACTAAGAAAGAACGAGAAATGAGGTGTCTAGAGTTTGGGGCCATGGTGGTACCATTTATTATGGGTCTTGTTGCCCTTCTTCAATCATGTACGTAGTCTCCCATCCAAAGGCTTTAAAGCCATTGGGTCTCACTTACCCTTGAGTGGGTGCTCTCTAGTGTCTGTTATATCATTATCATGATTAAGACCAAGATCATCTTTGTCTAAAGCCTGAAACCATCATGATTGAATGATTTTAGTTCATCTAAAGTATGAGAAATATATCCAATCCATGCATTACTTTTGGAGCTTTGGAAGCCACAATGATCCTTTTTTTCTTCACTGTTCACTGCTTCAGATTACAGCTACTCAAATCTCCCTCTCTCTCTCTCTCTCTCTCTCTCTCTCTCTCTCTCGTATTCAGGAAGAGGAGCGTTGTGGAGAATTAAAAAAACTCCCATATTTTCTGGTGAATTAGAGACTTACTTGTTGGTGACAGGGGTTATGATGATTTGTATTCCATCGTTTGCATAAATGGGCTAATTCCGACAGACCATTGAGAGGGTTTAATAAATTACCTGTATAGGATTTTGCTATTTATTTATAGTGAGAGTTGTTCCCTTGTAAGTAAAATGGAGAAAGGTGTGAGGAGCAGTTGTAACCATATTCTCTATTAATAGTGAAGTAGATCTTATCTTACCGTGGACGTGGACAACCTTACCAAATTACATAAATCCTTATGTTCAATTATGTGATTTTTTATTTACGAATTTCATTATTTTCTACTTCATTTTAGGTTCTCGTTTTCTACATGAGAGGATCTAGTGTTTGCTTGCAAGACATGATTCTTCACAGTTTGAGTCTCAAGAGTCCAGACCAAGCTATTTCCTTGCGGTGGGTTTCTTACATTCTTCCTTTCTTCCAAACAACCCTTTGTTGCAAAAAGAGTCATCTTTTTCCAAGGAAAGAAATTTCTTAAGAAAGAAAAGGAAAAAGAGTAGGCAAATGTTGAGTTACAAAGAGTGACAACAACTAGGATTATCTGTCCCTAAAGTATAAGTGTATAAGAAGAAAAAATAATCCAAAAGTAAGTGTTTGGATAGCTTGACTTCTGTAAATTAATTTGTTATTGCATGAAAGATGCCTCATGTCTTCATTGCAATGGAAAAGGGTTGCTTAGCTACTTAAAAAATAAACAGTTTCCCATTTTGATTTATTGGGATGGTTACTTCTGCACTTTCCATGTTCTATTCTTAATCCTTTTTCTCTTTTGCTAGTTTCATGTTAAAGATTCTCTTTAAGTGGATAGAGATTTTCAAATACAATCTTGTTTCAAGAACTAGCAACAAGGGGAATCAACTTTTGGGATTTGTTTATAGTTTTTGTAAGCAAGAAGGATCTCAATTAGAAAGCAAAAGGAGGTCTATTGTTTTGTATGTGTCTATACTTGTCAAGCCCATAAAAAAGAGTGAGGGGGAACCTCTTCGCAAAAGAAGGGTATCACATCCACAAAGCTATTATATATGCTGAGTTCATTTTCACCGGTTTTCATTAAACCCCATCAAAGAAGATATCTTTCTTTTGACCCTTCTTGTAACTCTTTGGGACAGATGCAATTACCCTCTAAGAGTATATTATCATTTATAAACTATTGGATCAACTTAGGCTTTCTTTGGTATGATTTCTATTTGTATTTATTAACTATTTTTAAAAATTATTTGTGACAATAAATTTTGGACCACAAATAGTATTCGTTTGATTACTTTTTATAAAATAGAGTATATAATAAGAAAATAAGTTTCAGTTTTCACCTTCAACTTTGAGCTTCGAGCGAGAGAGATGATAGATTTGTGGTTTTTTTATTGGAAAAATATAAAACATACTGAAATTACCTATTTACTATTGATTTTGAATAGTTTAGTACACATGCTCATTTAAGGTAGCAAAAAATTAACACAAATGATTTATTACCACAAATCACAAATAGCTTGAGAGTAATTTGTGATTTGTGATTTATTCTAATTTATTATAAATAGAAATAGGTGCTATAAATTATACCAAACACTTGTAAAAATAGAAATAAATCAACTAAATACAAATAGAAATCAAACCAAAGAGAGCCTTGGTTATAGACCTTATAATGAGGGTTTCCATTTGTACACTTTAAGCTACACTTGCGAAAAATTGTAAGAAGATTCAAGATCTTACTTTTGTTTGAAGGCTTTCCTTTTTACATTTCAAATGCTTTGTTCATAATCAACCACTTAATTCCCCTAGGTGAGGTATAAGATGGCAAAAGTTTGTAGGTCAAGTAAAGGGTGTCCCAGTCCACAAGGTTTTCACCACTACCACTACGGGTTTGGGAGGGTCATAATGTACGTAACTTTACTACCATTTCATGAAGAAACTATTTTCAGACACAAACCCGCCACCACTAGGTTGCACTAAGGTTCATCCTCTTAGATCAATGTCATATCTTAATGGTATTGTTGAGTTTTTATAAACTTGGTTTAATAAGATTAAGAGGGAGGGGTGCTTCAATAAAAGGTGTACTCCATCCTTGAGGATAAAACTGTTAAATTAAATTCTTTAAGCCACCCAATAATGGTAAAATCATTGAATTAAAAAATTAAAATATAGATCAAGTTTTCCTTTATTCATGGTGAAGAGAGAATCTCTTAAGCCACAACATTTGACCTTTTTGTTTATTCTAGGGAAGGATGGTTTCAATCAAATACAACAATTTAATATGGGGAGAAGTTTAAAGATGAAATTAACTATCAAAGAATCCAATCATAAGGTCTCATCACTTTGGATCATTAGTAGAGAGAGAAACTTTCCCGATCTCCTTAAACAATTGTCAAATAGCTGGAACAAATCAAAGAGAGATACATTCTCATTGCCTTATAAAATATGGTTTCAAAACTTTTGATCAGAAGAAACAAATTCATGATTCTGAATGATTCCCGCAGCCTTCTTTTAATTGTCCATAAATTCACTTGCATCTTATTTTTTGTCTTTTTTTTTTTTTTATTAATAAAATAATAAATTAATGAAACTTATCTGTTGTAGCAAGATCTACAGAATGTTTTGAGTAAAACCTTCAAAAAAATCATATATTTGGATACATTTTTGCTTCTTCTTCCCCATTCCAATTATTAAGATTTTTCTGATTTTAGGTTTTCAAACCTTATTATAAAATCTTCCTCCACAAAACAAGGCATGAAACACGTTAGATCTGAATTGAATTCATGTAAATATGAACACAGTTGATGCATCTGATCTAATCTAATCTGGATTAACATAGGTCAAATTTGGCTACCTAGCTCTCTCTCTAATTTTGGTTTTTACTCTTTTGATTTAGGGGGAAGGGTTTGTTTTTTCTCTTTTGATTTTGGGGGAAGGGCGGTAATGACTTATATGGCAAGACTCTTGTCGTCTGTATAGGCTTGATTCAGTCCTTGTTTTGTTGTGAAGGAAAACAGGATTGATTCAGTCCATGGTCTGTTCTCTTCATTCTAATGACAAAAACTCAAAAATACTGACGCCCATATCCATGTCCCCACATCACACAATATTCAAAGGGGCAACTTGGAAATTTTTTTTTTTTTTTTTTGATGTGTGTATTAACCAAGGTGTCCGGTCAGCTGAGGTGCACCTCGACTAATCTTCAGGGCGATTAGCATAGCAACCCACCGTCACGGTCTCCACTTAAATCTCAGATGCACAGATGAGAAATCAAACTTGGGACTGTACACCTATCCACACAATCCCCAATTTGCCCTAACCATCTGAACAACCCACGGATGGGTAATCTTGAAAAACCCTCATACTCCAAAAAAAAAAAAAAAAAAAATCAATCCTTGGAAAACCCTTGAGTTGCCCGGATCATATTATTTAGTGCAGGTCATTGACTTAGTAATCGGTATGGGGCATCAGATACCATATTAGTCTCCACCAATATCATTCTGGATCGATGGCATGGCCACAGACATAGTGAGATCTGGTGGTCAATTCCAACAAAAAGATTTAAAAAATGGTAATAATCGGAATTAGATCAGTATCAGTCTCCATCAATACCAATACTAATTCGCTGATCTGATTCCAATTACTGAAACCTTGGTATCGGTACACAATCAAGGTATAGATATTCCTCTACACCAAATACAACTTCAATCTTACTTTTAAATATTAAGGAAAGGGTTCTGCATGATGCCAGTGTGAGGAGTCTGCATGCCATACCAATGACAGTGCGAGAGAATTTGCACACCATATCAATAGTAGTGTAGAAAATGGTATCATCCACATAAAACTTATATGATTAAAGTATAGAGAGAAAATAATAAACAATCCCACATGTGGCAAGATTGTCATTTATACGCCCCCTAGTTCCTATTTTCATGAAAAACAAATGACTTTAGCCAATCAAGGTTTAATTCAAATTTTATCATTTTTTGGAAAGAAATTCATAATTTTTACCTTGTATTTTTTATTTGGTTCATCAAATAGCCAAATTGATGCTATTTTATATTTTAAATCAAAACAAACAGAACCCAATAAGTCAAATTTTCTTTTACATGAACAGATGAGGGTGGTGTGACTACTCACCATCACCAACACTAACATCAACACCTAAAGCCACACACATTCCTTCTTCACCACAATACAAATACTTTAGTTTAAATATCACATTCAACAAGAAAGTGTTTTTTCTTTTTTTCCTTGCTATTTCATTGCTTAAGATTAAATTTTCTATTCTTTTTATATACTTTTTCATCATCTTCCCCTCTCTTTCTTGTTGGGTTTATCACTTATATAGTTTTTTCTAATATTATGTATGGGGTGGGGACTAGGGAGTGGGGTATCTCTCTATTGTATATAAAGTCATTAATCATTCATATCCATATTGCGATGAGGAAAGCTGTCATCATCTGATTGATAAATTTTCTCAAAACACAAGACAATAACAAAGATAGAATTTTAACTAAAATTTCCCTCTTTGGCTTTTCTGGAAAATTAATTTAGACTCCTCCAAAATTTAAGCTATTTCAAGAATTAAATGTCACAGTTGCGTGTGAAAATTTTCGTCACTTATGGGTTTATCCTAAAGATGAAGAAGAAGATGAGGTAGGTTTTCTCACCCAAAGCTAAAATGTTCGACTTTGTACTTGAACTTATCTCTTATGTATTTTATATTTTCTATCTCTATCTTATTTTCTCTCCTTCTCTCTTGCAGCTATAAGAGTCTATAAGCAAGTATAAGTATCACAATATATATCTATCTTAGTTCTCATCTCAAATAGATTTTGACTGAGGATTTCTTCTGCAGTAATGAAAAGTATTGGAGGAAGAGGGTTTTCTTGTCACATTCCACATTTCAAGGGCTCCAAAATGATATTCATTATCTGCAAAAATCATTTTTTCCATTATACATGGACGAAGAGTTGCCATTTTAGAGAGCCGTAGACCTTCATCAAATCTAGCTTGAGACCTATATATGCCACCACCGTGGAGTTTTTTTGGCAAGATGTTTGCTAGCTCAGAAGTTATGGTGATGTAAAAGTTGTCTTCGAAAAGCCCCTTGTGAGGAAATCAAAATGGGCAAAATTCTTAAGAGTTTCATTTAGTTCACCAAAATTTTGAATGTTCTTAGAGAACAAATTGCTCGTGCATGAATAAAAAATTGCCCTAATGTGATCACATGAAGAAAAAAAAAGTAAGGTATGAATTTACAAAGAGTGAAAGTCAAATTTTTAAGTGGAGCCTCACATGAAAAATGACGATGATGATAATAATAATTATGAAAAGAAAAGGATATACCCGATGCAAGAGACTCCTGCATGTGCGAGGTTTAGAGGGTGAGAACTACACAACCTTAATTACCCCGAGAATGTCGAGAGGCTATGTTGACCGCTTTATAATTAGGTCGCAACGTTCGTACCTTATGTTGGACTAAAACGCATCCCTTCAACTGCATAATAATAATAATAATTATGACAAGCCCATATCCGCTTTATCATTTTAAGGAGAAATCAATTTTTTTTTTCTTTTTTTGTAAAATTGCAGTTGCACCAAGTGAAAAAGTTGATTAATTTTATTCTCAAACTCACTTTGGAATCAGCCATGAATGCTCTTCCATTTTTGAGTTCTCGCTTTCTTTTCATTCTTCTAGTCAGTGAAATAGTAAAAAAAATAAAAAAAATGAATGAAACTTTTCTTATAACAAAATTTATAAGTTTCTTGAATAAAAAAAACACACACAGATTAGAAAATCTGTATTACTTCCTCTTTTCGATTCTAATTTCTATAATTCCAATCAATTCAATCAATTTTGATCCGATTCGAACTCGAACTGAAATCTATAGACGCCTATTCTGAGTTTAAGAAAAAATAAATTTTGATAAAGGGTTTTAAAACCTTAGCACAATAAAAATTAGGTATAATGTAACATGAAGACCACTTTGATTATTAAAAGGTGAGGAATTAGCTGTCCAAAACCAAAACGGGGTAAGGCTTATATAACAACACTATTTAGAGTGATCTAAACTTCATTAATTATATAATTAATCCTTCAGTATATTTGTTAGGGTTCTGAGCATATGTATAATTAATCCTGATGACCTAACCAAGTGGAGAATGACTTTGACTAATATGCAAAGCTTTTTCTAGATAATAGTCAAAGTCTTGCACTAAGTAGACAATTAGTAAATTAGTGAGAGATTCTGTGGATCAAAACCAACCTTATCAGCTTCTTCAATTTAGTCATCTGAGAGAGAGAGAGAGAGAGAGAGAGAGAGAGAGAGAGGGTTTGGAAATCCCACTTTGAAGAGGATTGGTACAAAAAGTTACAAACCTAAACCAAATTCAATTTAAATTAGGGGATGACCTAACTATGAGGAAGAATGACTTGACTATATGGAAAAAAATTATAATGATAATAATCAAGTCTTATCTCTAATAGACAATTAATCAAAGAGAGATTCTATGGATCAAAACCAACCTTTGTCAGCTTCTTGAATTAATCATCTTTTGAGAGAGAGAGAGGCTTAGTTGTATCAAATCTGGAGCGGTAGGTAGAATAATAGATACTGTCGGAACACCCACCTCTCTTTTCCATACAACGTTTATAAAAGTTTAATCGGTGAATTATTAGAACCCTTCTGTTCCTAAAGTATGAGTCATCTTCATTTATATTGTTGTGGGTTAATTATATGTATGGTTCTTCACATTTGGAGAAATTATGTTTGGGGTATCTCACGATTTCACATAGGTTGGAAAAATCATCTATTATAAGGATAGTAAGACCCACAAATGAGGTCAAAGGAAAAAATTCGAAAAATCTGATGAATCATGTGGTTGAGATAAACTATGAAAATTGAAATGTGACTTACCCATTTAATGGATTTTGTCCTCTACAAATGTCACCATGCTCCACATCTATTGTGAAACTAGCTTTCTTGCAAAACCTAGACATAAATTTCATAGCCATAACTTTCTACACAATTCCGAAATTTGATGATCCAATTCCTCTCCGACTCTGCATGCTCTCTCAACCCTCTATTGCTTTACTAAAGCACCAAGAAACTCATCAACCCTGCAAAATATAAAAAAGACTAACTTTTTATTCACCCGTTGCCAATGATTATGTGATCATGTGACTGGACTCTTGGATCATCATTATACCTTATTAACAAAAATACCACTCATTAATGCAATGCAATAGAGAGCGGATGTGGAGATTAATACCCATCCATTGGTTGCTCAAATAATTAAAATGAATTGGGGATTGTGTGGATAGACGTACGGTCTCAGGTTCGATTGTTCATCTATACATCTACGATTTAAGTGGAGACCGTGGTGGTGGGTTATTGCACTAGTCTCCTCGAAGACTAGTCGATGTGCATGTAAGCTGGCCCGAACACCTTGGTTAAAAAAAAAAAAATGTGGATATTAATTCCCTCCACACCAAGAGTGTAGAGAAATTTAATCCATAAAAACTTGAGAAATCTGATGAATGGTACTTCTTCTACAACGGCTAGGAGAACTTGTAGAAACTTGACCACAAGGCTTTTCCTTTATTACACCAGCATGATCTCCAGGTTGGTTGCTGAAGTAGTTATACTTGCACTCTTTATATCTTTATTGGAATCAACATTTATGTTTGTTTCTTATGAGTTGATCTGTACGTGTATTTTAAAATTTTGGCATCCTATGACATTAACTTACTAACAACAACCTCACCTATTGATACTTCATATCTTATTCTTAGGTTTGAAATCTCTTTTACTTTTAGTCAAAGAAAATCTCTCTCTCTCTCTCTCTCTCTCTCTCTCTCTCTCTTACCAACATAATTGTCTAGGCATTATGTTTTTCCATATTGAGGGGTGATATGATAATTAACTTTGGAACTATTGATATCTAGGAAATAATTTAGATTGAATATATGTCAAATTTCGGATTTAGATAGAACTATGTTAGATCAAACACCAAGAAATACGAAAAATAAAGAGACAATAATTCTGCACGACACAGAGATTTAACGATGTTCACACACCAGGGTAGTGTACTACGTCTTCGGACGAAAAAGATGTTTCACTATGCAGAAGAGAGATTACACCCAAGCAGTGGTAAAAAAACTCGCTCTGAAACCTTAGCTTGAAAATTTTCCAAAATACAATGACTTTCTCAACAAGCAACAGTACATTATATATATATTCGAAGTCGTGGGTTGACCCATCGGGTCAAGGTCGATCCGGTCGAACCATAGCGAGGGGCTACGCCCCCGCACTCCCATACGAGATCAGTGATGGGCTCCAGGCTTGGGCCTATCAACCCAACCCCTCTACTTCCATCATAGATCTCATAAAACTTTCCATTAGGGTCGTCACCAAAATAGGTCGAAGCAGGTCAATCTTCAAAACGAGTCAAGAATTTGAGATAAATTTAACAAATCTCCATATTGGCTTGAATTCTCCTCCAATAAATAAACAAATAGCTAAAATCTTTATCTTCTCCAATAGCCCTCCAAAGGGCTGAACTCAAATACGACAAACACCAAGTAAGTTCCAGCAATGCTCGAACTTACCAACACACAAAGGCTTAGTCAACATATCAGCTGGATTGTCTTCAGTACTAATGTTCAACACTTGAATATTACCTTGAGCAATTATCTATTTTATGAAATGATACTGAACATCAATGTGCTTTGTCTTCTCATGATACATCGAATCTTTAGCCAAGTAAATAGCACTCTGGCTATCATAATAGACAACAGTCACCCCATGATCCATGCTGAGTTCTCCTAACAAATCTCTAAGCCAAATACTATACTCTGCTTTAGTAGTAGATAATGCAACTGTAGCTTGTAAAGTAGCTTTCCAACTAATCGTACTTCCTCCAAGAGTAAATACATAGCCTGTGAGTGACCTCCTCTTGTCAAGATCACCTGCATAATCTAAATCAACATAACTAGATAAACTATCACCATTGCTCCCAAACTCCAAACAAACACCAAAGGTCCCTTTCAAGTACCTAAGTATCAACTTCACTGTTTCTCAATGAGCTTTACCTGGACATGACAAATATCTGTTTATCACATTGACATCTTATAAAATGTCAGTACGAGTGCAAACCATAGCATACATAACGGAGCCAACTGCACTAGAGTATGGAACACGTGACATGTACTCTACCTCTTCATCTGTCTTAGGCGATAGAGCAGTTGAAAGTCTAAAATGAAATGCAAGAGGAGTAGTTACAGGTTTGGCATCTTTCATGACAAAATGATTCAATACTTTCTCAGTGTACTTCTGTTGAGATAGCCACAGTTTCCTTGCTTTTCTATCCCTCTTGATTTCCATACCAAGGATCTTCCTTGCTGCCCCCAAATCTTTCATCTCAAATTCAAAACTTAATTGTTCTTTCAATCTGTTGACCTC
Organism: Macadamia integrifolia; assembly: GCF_013358625.1. Classification (NCBI taxonomy): domain Eukaryota; kingdom Viridiplantae; phylum Streptophyta; class Magnoliopsida; order Proteales; family Proteaceae; genus Macadamia; species Macadamia integrifolia. The sequence continues at coordinate 125,939 of NW_024868851.1, forward strand.
ATTCTTATCTTTTGCTGCAATCAACATATCATTAGCATAAAACAACAAATATATGAATGACCAATCATAGAGCTTTATGAAATAAACACGACAGTTATATTGACACATGGAGTATTCAAAACTAGCCATAACTGAATCAAACATTTTATACCACTGCCTAGGATACTGATTCAAACCATATATGAACGACTTCTTCAACAAGCATACATGGTCCTCCTTACCTTCAATAACAAACCCTTCAGGTCGATGCATATAAATATGTTTTTCTAGTTCACCATGCAAAAATGTTGTTTTCACATCAAGTTACTTCAACTCCAAATCATGCATAGCAACTAAAGCAAGTAGGATGTGAATAGAACTATGCTTAACAATAGGTGAGAAAACATCATTAAAATCAATTCCTTGTACCTAACTGTAGCCCTTTGCAACCAAACGTGTCTTGTACCTAGCATCTTCAACATCTAAGGCAGATTCCTTCTTCTTGAATACCCATTTGCAACCAATAATTTTCTTCTTTATTCTTGGCTTGACAAGCTCCCAAGTCTGATTTTTATTAAGAGATTTCATCTCCTCATTCATAGCAATCAACCATTTTGTAGAATCAATTGATGTAACATCTTCAGAATATGTTGCTGGCTTAATATTTTCAATTGTATCTACAACAGATAATGCATAAGCAACAAATTCAGTATGCCCATACTTTTGTGGTTGTCTAATATTCCTCCTTAATCTATCGTTGGCAATGTTGTACCGCTTTTCTTATTGATTCTCTTAAGTAGGGGTATCAATTCGTGGCCTGACCCGACTAAACCAATCGGGATCGACCGTTTATAGATCGGCCTGATCCAGATTGTTTATTAAACGTGTCGGGCTTGAGCCCGACTCGTTTACAAATGATCGGTCTTAGTCCTGTTACTTAGATCATCGGGCTCCCGATCGAGATCGACTAAATAACACCCAATCGAGACAGCCTATTATGTATCGCCTGACCCGACCCTTTAATGATTGTAGAATACCTATTTTACCCCCCAAATTAAAGAGTAAAAATTAAAAAGTAAAGACATGTTCACATTTTGAATAATAGTTATATTTGGTATCATTTATTGATTAATTGTCATTCTTTGGGCTTACATGAGTGGGCTGGAATATAAGAATACATTTTAAAGAGGGTCCGTTTATAAATTGGTTAAAGCTCGTTTAATAGTAAACATATCCGTAGCTTAATTAAGGCCCGACTAAAGCCCGATTAAGGTAGTCCGATTATAGCTCGAGGCCAATCAACCTAATATAAAGCATACCATGGCCTCAATAAGTAAGCCTGATTAGTTAAATGGGCAGACACGGTGCAGCCTTTGAAAGTCTTCAAGCCTGATTAACCCCGATCAAAATTGGACTGGCCCGACCGATTGACACCCCTACTCTTGAGAATCTTCTCCTTCAGTAAAAGTAGACAGCTGAACTGAAGTAGATTGTACTTTGTTTGAAGATGAACCACCAATTTAAAACTTCACCTTCTCTCTAGATTTTTCTTAACCTTCATCACAATGAACATGAACTTCTTTCCTAGGATGCAACATAGCAGATTTATCAAAAGTAACATTTTTGCTAATAAGAAATTTTGGAGACTTTGGATCAAGACACCATAACCTGTATTCTTTCATTCTAGATTCATACCCAAGAAAAATGTATTTCTTAGCCCTAGGTTCTAACTTCCCTTAATTTACATGTGCATAAATAGGATATCCAAATATTTTAAATTTGAGTAGTTTGCATGTTTACCTAACCAAACTTCTTCTGAAGTCTTGCACTCAATAGTTGTGCAAGGAGATCGATTCACCAACTAGGTTGCTGTGTTAACTACTTCTGCGTAAAACTCCTTACCCAATCCTGCATTTGATAATATACACCTCACTTTTTTTAACAATGTTCTATTTATACGATTTACCACTCCATTCTACTGGGGTGTTTTAACAACCGTATGGTGTCTTACAATACCTTCATTTTTGTATAACTCATTAAAGTCACCTTCACAAAACTCTAGGCCATTATCTGTTCTCAATTTTTTAATTTGTTTTTCGATCTGGTTCTCAAGAAAATTCTTCCGCTGTTTGAAAGTGATAAATACTTTATTTTTATGCTTCAAAAAATAGACCCAAACCTTCCTAGAAAAATCATCAATGAAAGTAAGCAAGTATCTTACATCAATCACCTTTTAAGTAACCCTGGAGGGCCCCCATAGGTCTGAATGAATGTAGTCCAAAGTTCCCTTGGTCCTGTGAATAGCAGTACTGAAATTGACTCTTTTTTGCTTTCTAAATACACAATGCTCACAGAACTCCATTGCTTCTGTACTCTGACAACACAACGAGCCCCTTTTACTTAATTATGCCATCCCTCTTTCACTCATATGGCCTAACCTCATATGCCATAAATTTGTGACATCTGATTCAGACATAGATGATAAAGCTGCTACAATAGACCTAATGACTGTAGTACCCTGCAACATATATAAATTGTCAACCTTGATTCCTTTCATCAACAAGAAAACACCCTTGCTGATCTTTATGACTCCACCTTTAGCTGTATACTTGCACCCATTTGAATCAAGAGTGCTTAAACTGATGAGATTCTTCTTTAAATCAAGGACATGCTTGACATTAGATAAGGTTCTGATAATGCCATCATACATCTTGATATTGATCGTTCCCATTTCAATAGTTTTACAAGAAGTATTATTTTCCATCAATATAACTCTACCTCGAACTGATTCGTATGTGGAGAACCATTCATGATTGTGACACATATGATAGGAACAACCAGAGTCAATAATCCATTAATCCTGTGATCTAACTTTGTCATCAGTCACTAAAAGCATATCAGACTCACTTTCATCTTCAACGATACTAGCTTCTAAAGAATCATCTCTTTTTTATTGATTTTGAGCACCACCACTTGCTTTCTGATTATTTAAAAGCTTATAGCATTTAGATTTAATATGCCATTTTTTCTTACAGTAATTGTAGGTCAAATTCTTGTGCTTAGATTTTGATCTAGCATTCTTTTTATCACTATCTGAACCCCTTTAATTCGTTCTCCTGCTAGCTACCAAACCAACACCATCAGATTTATTGGTAGACGTCAACTCATCATCAATCTTTTATTTGCTTTGCAGATTCGTTTTGACATCATCAATAAAGATTGTCTCTTTACCATAAATCATGGTATCCCTAAAATGCTTATAAAATGGAGGCAAAGAACATAACAATAATAGGGTCAAATTTTCATCGTCTATTTTAACATCTATCTTTTTCAAACCAGTAACAATAGAATTAAACTCAGATATGTGGGATTTAATATAAGTACCTTCACTCATATGAAGGGTATACAGTTGTTGCTTCAATCTCAACTTATTGGTGAGGTAGAGATTCTCTAACTTCACCTATAACTCTGCAGCCATTTTCTCTGAGAGAACTTCATGTAGAACATCATTCGAAAGACACAATTGAATAGCTGAAAGAGCTTTATCATCCAAATTGTTCTGATCATCATCAGACATAGTTGTAGGTTTCTTCACCTTGCCAAATAAGATTTTCTTCAAACATTGCTGCGTGAGAATAACTATCATTCGAATCTGTCATAAACTAAAACTGATGTTACCGTCGAACCTATCAATATCGTATTTTGTTAAAGCCATGGATCGAAGTAACCCAAAACTCTGATACCATTTTGTTATATCAAACACCAAGAAATACGAAAAAATAAAGAGACAATAGATCCACACGATATAGAGATTTAACGAGGTTCACACTCCAGGGTGGTGTGCTACGTCTTCGAGCGAAGAAGAAGATGTTTCACTATGCAGAAAAGAGATTATACCCAAGCAGCGGTGAGAAAACTTACCCTGAAACCCTAGCTCGAAAAACCCTCAAAATACAATGACTTTCTCAACAAGCAAAAGTACATTATATATACTCCAAGTTGGGAGTCGACCCATCAGGTCGAGGTCGATCCGATCGAGCCATACCGTGGGGCTATGACCCCGCACCCTCATACAAGATCAGTGATGGGCTTCGGGCTTGGGCCTATCGGCCCAACCTCTCTGTTTCCATTACAGATCTCAGAAAACTTCCTATTTGGGTCACCACCAAAATATGTCAGAGCGGGTCAATCTTCAAAACTGGTCAAGAATTAGAGACAAACTTAACAAACTATATACCATCCTATATATAGATATTTTCCCTTGTATTTTAAAACATCAAATTCTTAAAAAAAAAATTACTATTTTTAATAATTTTTCAAAACTATATTTTGCTACTTGGGTTTTTTTTTTTTTTTTTTTTTTTTTTTTTTTTTTTTTGTTGTTGTAATGGATACCACTAGGTTTTCTATTTTCATTGGAACTTGACATGTGAGTAAAAGACTTGTCCACAAAATTTTTCTCTAACAAATATACTACGTGACAGACATTAGAGCCAACCTACTTGAAAAACTCTTTAGACCTGCTAGACTCATGGTTTCAAGTATCGGTCGTATCGTATTGGTATCCAGTGAGACCGATCCCAATCCTTGATTGATCCAAATTGATTACCCATATCGTTTCAGGGGTAAAACAGTAAAAAAAAATTGTACTTTAAAAAAAAAAAAAGCAAGGGAAAAATCGGCCAATACACGCCAATCCAATCTAGATCGATATTGGTATCTGTTGATATCGATACTGTCCCCTAAATCCATGGTCTGGAGTAGAAAAGCTTTGCCTAACAAATAATCACAGTTTAATTGAAAAAAAAAATTGGATTTTCACTCCCCAAAAATGGAATGATTTATCTATATGTTTGTTAAGGAAATTTTCTTTCTCCAAAAAAAAAAAATAAAAAATCCTTTACCTTCTTTTGAATTGCCTTATATGTCTATTTTAGAAATGAGGACAAAGGATAAGGGTTTCTCCAAAAAAAAAAAAGGATAAAGATATTATAATGAAAAAGACAAGAGAAAAATAGGAAGTGGTGATCATCTTTTGTTTCATCTTCCATTTTTTGTATAGTTTTAAGATTAGGTCAACTTAATATTAATTACAAGAAAATGTCAAGATATATAGTATGCAGTTTATACTATACATGATATGTGGGATGGTTATGTAATAGAAAAAAAATCAGTGAATTAAAAAAAATGGTATATAACATAATAAAAAGTCCTAATTAGCAATTTTCTGAAAATGCCTCCCAGAGCTGGGCCAGAGGTTTGGTACCAAATCTAGGATTGAATTTTGTCTTTTAACACCTCTATTCTATTCCTTGGTGCAAATCATGAAAGCCTCTTGTTGAAAGTAACAATCGCATGGATCATTAACAAGTGATATTATCATGTACCAACCCCTAATGGGTCTATTCTTTTTTCTTCAGATGCTTCATATTATAATCCATAAAAGGGAAAGAAATATGCCTAATATAATGATATATAATTCTAAAAAAAAAAAATCATTTTAAGTTTAGAAGAAGATGGATACATTAGTAGATGAGTTCTTTCTTCAAAGAAAACTTTTGTCACTATTTTATTACTATCAAGTGGCTTAATTTTTGAACAAACAATTGAATTGCTCAGTTGGTTAAACACCTATCTCGTTGTAGCATGCTTGGAATGTTATCCTAGTGGCCCATGGGGCCTTGTAAGGCATGATCCTTTTTTTTTTTTTGGAGAAGTGGTTCTCTGTCTAAGAGTGTAACCTCTATACCAATGATCTCTGTATTTATCTCTCTCTATTTTAAAACAAGTGGGAAAAGATATCTTCTCACATTGGGAGGAAAGAGAGACACTATGCCAACACCCACGAATAGAGAGTTTTTTCCCCCTTATTTTTAACTAAATATTCTTGTTATTAAACATAAAAACCCAAATAAATTGTAAGAGGGCTTTCTTTGTAATACTTTTTTCATCCTTCTGATGTGAACTCCCTCTGCAAGAACTGTATGACATCTCCTCCTATTCTCCATATTGGCTTAATGTAGAGATTTCATCCCACACCAAGTGATCCTTGCCTATTTGGATTTTATGATGCATTGTCCTACATATTTTTAGAAAATAAATTTCCACACATCCAATGTACCATATGCTTCCTCACAATGATTTTTTATTATTTTCATGAATTCTTATCATAACTTTGTGAAACCCCATGGGAACAATATGGGTTTTCTCACCACTTATGTGGTGTGAGAGATTCTTCCTGCACTAGCTTGGAAGCTAATAAAAAAAAAAGAAGACCATAGCATCAATTAATGGGTGAGACGGTCATTTCACTCTCACTGTGAGGGGCGCAGGCTGGAAGCAGCCTGGCAGCTATCCTAAATTTTCAAACCTTCTATGTAGCGAAACAGCATTACATTTTTTACCCCCTAAATAAAATTTTAATAAAATAATAGATAGCACACTGGCTCTAGAGAGACTGAGAGAGAGACATGGTCCGGTCCAGTGTCCTTTTCAAGTCAACGACTTTGTCAGTAGTCTAAACTCTGAACAGACAGAGAGAGAAGCAAAGTAGTAGTAGTGGGGCCCGCTTAGCCACGTAAGTAACGTACAGCAGCCAGTCTTCAAACTCTTCAACACAACGGCGTTTCCAAAGGGGCAAAAAAAAAAGAAAAAAAAGGCCCCACCAAAAGCTGCCCAGTCAACATCCTCGAAACACGTGTCACTCCTTAACCCTTTTACCCAGTCTGCCACGTCGCCAACTCATTCTATGTATTTCGTAACGGCTCTCTGTCTTCTTCAAAACTCCCTTCTCCTTCGGATACCTCCGTTTTGATAACTTTCTCCTTTGTGGGCCCCGCATCTCATCTCTCCTTCTCTCTCTATTAGCGTCTCTCATCAACCTTTGTTACCTTTTATTATTATAATTAAATATTGAAAGATGGAATTTATTTTGCTTTTTCTCTCTCTAAATTCTTCCCCGGTAGCGACTGGTAAGTCTTCTTTTTCACACCTCTCTCTCTCTGTCTCTCTCTGTCTCATCAGTGTCTCATTCTGGTTCTCGTTCCTAGTCTTTCTAGTTGCAGCCATAGAAAGAATCTAGGGTTTCGCTTTCTCACCCTATTTCTTACCCCAACGTCTACTTCCACTTTTGTTGTCTTTTGTTTCTTTTGATTTCATTCCCCCCCCCCCCCCCCCCCCCACCCCCTCCTCTTTAAACCGTAACGACCTAGCTATTTAACTTCAAAGCTTAAAACTTCTTATGGGTTTCTCTTTTCTAAGTTTTCCTGATCGATTTAGTTAAATTTGATCCATGTCTGAAAATTTGCAGAGGAAGTTCAAAGATTTAGGATTTTTTTTTTTTTGAAACTTTTATTTTTGGTCTATTGTAATGGGTTTTTTAGGATCTGTTTCATGGGTAGTATTTGTATTTTAGAGTTCTATGATGATTTCTCATCTGGGTTTCTAGGGTATTGGGGGAATTAGGGTTTGGTCCTTGGATCAAGGAGACATGGAGGAGGTTGAAGAAGCTAACAAAGCTGCCGTGGAGACCTGCCATAGGTTCCTTGGCCTCCTATCTCAATCCAAGGATCAGGTTCAGGACAAGAGTTTAATGGTGGAAGCTGGAGATGCTGTGTTCAAGTTCAAGAGAGTTATGTCTCTCCTGGGTCCTGGTTTGGGTCATGCAAGAGTTAGAAAACTGAAGAAATTTCAATCCCCTGTTCCCCAAAGCGTCTTCCTCGACAACCCAATTTCTAAAGTTGACTCTTCAACCAGTCCTGCCCAGCTTATCCAAGTCACTAATCTTCTCGATAACCCACACCAGGGAACGGAAACAGCTAAGAATTCTGGTCTGCAATTTACCCAGAAAATGTTTCTTGAGAACCGAGCACTGGAAATGGCTTCCGCTGCTAAGAATCCACTCCAACTTGCGCAACAAACGCCAACGACTCAGTACCAATTCCTCCAAAATCAGCAACAGAATCAGCAACAACAAAGGTTCTACCTTCAGCAGCAGCAGCAACAGCAACAGCAACAGATGAAATTCCAAGCTGATATGATGTTCCGCAGGAGCAACAGCAGCGTAAACCTCAAGTTTGATAACTCTAGCTGCACACCCACTATGTCATCCACCCGATCTTTTATCTCATCTCTTAGCATGGATGGCAGTGTGGCTAACTTGGATGGAAAGGCCTTCCATTTAATCGGTGCACCACAGTCATCTGACCGGAACTCTCAACAGTCTACCAAGAAGAGGTGCTCTGGTAGGGGAGAAGATGGGAGTGTCAAATGTGGAAGTAGTGGCAGATGCCATTGCTCCAAGAGGAGGTTAGCTTCAGGCCAACAAAATTTCAGTTGGGTCTTTCTCGATAGTGTTTTTTCGTTGCCATCAATTGATTGCTTTTTTTGGTACAGGAAACTTAGGGTGAAGAGATCCATCAAGGTGCCTGCCATCAGTAACAAGCTTGCAGATATCCCTCCTGATGAGTATTCTTGGAGGAAGTATGGACAGAAGCCAATTAAGGGTTCTCCACACCCTAGGTATATCTACATTTCCTTCTTTTGTTGTGAATGCCACTTGATTTATGCATATAAGCGTTAGTTCTGGCCCATGGTTTTGGATCTTTGATGATGAACCATTCTGATTTTCTATCCTAAGTTTGGTGTTCATATTTGAAAGGTTTCTTTTCAATTTGTTCTTCATAGCAGATGGATATTTTGATTCTCAACTTGAAAGGAAAATTCCTCTATGTCTGAACGTGATACTTGGTTGTGACTTCAGTTTTCCATTTTGATCTTGCCAAAACTTTTCAGCTTACCATCCCCTTACAGAATTTGAAGAAGAAACGATGGTAAAGTTTGTCAGTCTTAATTCATTGGAAGATTATATTACACTAGCTAGTTGTGAATGGTTACTAAATTGGCTCAAAACAACCGTTTTTCACATACTGCTGTTTGTTCAGTTGATTAACTCGGGCACCTCAAAATCATCTGAGTGACCCTGAAAACTAGTTGGCAAACTCAATGGTTGAATGGTATATGAAAGATTCTGTTGAAATGACATTGGCAGCCCTGCTTTATTCAAGTTAAACAAATTGCCAGAATTATAGATTGCAGATTTCTTAAGACACCACAAATTACCAGTAGTCAATCAGAAACACATTAGGCTTGGCTTACCAAGAATTTCTTCACCATTCGAGTTTGTAATTCTTTCTCCAGTGCTGAGCATTATGTGTGGTGCGTATCACATGTTATTGACAACTTGTTAGTTTTACATTGAAACTAAGGAAGAGAACTAAAGCAGTCCAGTTTTAATGCAGGGGATACTACAAATGTAGCAGCATGAGAGGTTGTCCTGCAAGGAAGCATGTTGAGAGGTGCCTAGAGGATCCTTCAATGCTTATTGTTACTTACGAGGGTGAGCATAATCACTCCAGGTTGCTGTCCCAATCTGCTCATACATAGACTTCATGGAAAGCTTCATTGAGATCACTTTAAAAGCCCCAAGGCTCATGTTCGTCTACACCAATCGGTTGAGTTGCTTCTGTACATAATGTGTATGGTTCAATCTTGAGATTACAGATGATGGGCATTTTACTGGCATTGAGAGGAGGCCTTCTAGCTCTTTTGACCTTCTTGGGGGAGGCAGGTATATTAAATCATAGAGCCAGAAAAAACATCTAGAATGCAAAAGGGGTTGGAAATTGTAAGATTATAACTCTTCTTCTGTGACAACCTAAGATCTTTTTCTCACAGTAGGGGTTTTCTGAATGAATGCAATCCCTTTGGCATGCTTTTTAAGATTTTCTGTCCATCTTGATGTTCTTTTGTTTTGGATTTGGATTAAGTTTCCCATTATATTGCTCCTTCATATCATATTTCCTAGTCACCGATTGGAAATTTTAGGCTTACCTTAGGTATGGACCTTTACAAACTTAGAAGGCATTTCCCCAGCACATTTCTACAGGTTTTATGAAAATTCCAGCTCTCATAAAAGAAATTGATAAATTAGTAATAGCAACGGCTCCTGCAGATTGCTTACCCTTGCTTACATATCATAAATACTTCTGTTTTTCTTTAGTAGGTTCAGAGATATGAAATTATATGCATACTCAACATGCATGCGAGTATAATGAGATATGAAGAATGAAAAATAGAAAGACCTTAACCTATCTCTCATCTCAGAATTCCTCCATACCATCATGTTAGGTGCTGATGAAGAAAACAAGTTTCCATGATAACTTCTGATTTGTAATTTTATTGGTTTTGTTTTCCTTCATCGCTTTAGGTTTTTGGGGGGGGGGAAGTAGGAAGAAATGATTTCAATAGGAAAGGAAAACATAATTTTTCATTTAAGTTTTGGAATGTTTTCCAAAGATCTATTATGCAACCATATCTTTCTATTGGAATTTCTTTTTTCTAGTATATGTATGTTTGTAAGTGTTTCAAATTGAGCAATGAAAACTGATTTTAGTGTGGGGGAGATGAACATGGGATTTAGAAGCAATGTATCTTTTACATTGATTTTAAGGTCTCAAATTTTGGAGCATTGGTGTCTTATACTTGAATATAATTTGAATCCAACTTTGCTGCATTGGTGTCAAATTTTGTAATCAAATTTGTGAATGGGCTGAAAAGGATTAAACTTCTATGAATCTCATTGTTGGATGTTCAGGTATGTAGTCCAGACGCCAGAGCATAGTTGTCAAGGCGTCATCTAGGCTTCCAGGCACAGTTCTTTGGATGATTGCCTTGGTTGCTTAGGTGGCATCTTGTAGCCTTGTTGGTATCTTATTTTTTTCTTCTTACCCCTAGACCGCCTTGGTTCACCTAGGCGCCGTGACAACTATTTGAGGGAGAGAGAGAGAGCCATTATTTGCTTTGTTGTACTTTTCCAAACTGAAAAAAAAACTATTCTTTCTGTTTTAGGCAGTTTTGACTGGCCAACAGTTCAGAAATGGTGGATCTTTCTCTACTGGGGAAGACCCCCCCCCCCCCCAGTTGGCATGTTTGGTAGTTGTTAGCATTGCACGGATATTTGCTTTGGGGCATGATCCAGTTGTTAATGTAACTGACCTGCAATGGAATATTCGGGACAACTAATTGAAAAGCCTAAAAACTGATTTGGGGTCAATCTAATTTTGTCCAATTTCAGAGCAATGTTGAAGAAGGATTTCCAAGAATCCAAGTTGAATCTCGGTCTCCAAGTACTCATCGAGAAATATATTTAATTGAGAATTAAAGTCAGATATCCCAATGGGATCCTACTTCCTCATTTTAGTAACATATGACGTTTTGAGTAGCATGGTACTTAAATTAGAATTGTGCTACATAATTCTAAATAGGATGAAATAGGTTGAGATATTATTATTTAATTGGAGTGGGGAGAGAGAGAGAGAGATTGTTTTTATTTGGGAAATTCAATTAATATTTTATAAATAATAAAAGGGTAAGAGAATGCTACCCGACTGGTAAAGCCAGCACGGGGGCAATTGGAGACTGTGCGGGAGTATCTTCAATCCGGAACAGCTCATTACCTGCACCAACGGGTAGCTTTATTTCTTCCATAATACAATGTGGGTAGGGATTGTTCCTTTTTCTATTGTCACTAGTTCTCTTTCCCTCCCTATTGTCACTATTTCTCTCTCTCTCCTCTCTCACTCTCATATTGAATTAGGATTCTTAGTATTAGAGGGTCGGCAAAAGGCAAGTGTGGGTTTTGTTGCTTGTAACTCCTCAGGGTAAGTCTTGATGGCTGTTGCCGAGCCTATTTCTTTCACCTCTCCTTTGGTTGTGGAGTCCCTTGCCCTTTGGTTTGCCATGCTTTGTGCTATCTCTGAAGGATGGGAGTCTGATCTTCGAATGCGATTCGTAGCAGCTTATTCGGTATATCTCCTCAAATGTCTTCAATGCTGAGATTTGTTGTGTGGTTGAAAATATTGCTCGCTTGTCCGCTTCTTTTGTGGAGTGCTCCCTCCGTTTCAGTAAGCATGAAATGAAATTTGTAGCTCACTCCCTTTATTAAAAGGCTCCCTTATCCTTGATTGTAATTGAGTTCTCTTCTAATGACTCTTGGCTAAACTCTGTTACGGGTCAGGGTCAGGGAGGTTCCTCCTGTGCCTTTGTCTCCTCTATGGATGATTTGAATGAAAGATCCTTTTCCTATCCAAAAAAAAAATAGGATTCTTAGTTCTTGAATTTTCTTCTTCCATTGGGTTGTGAGAATTAGGGTTGAGAACCCTTGCAAAGATTATAAGAGAGATCTTCCTCCTGAGTTCGTCTAACAAGTGTTCTAATAGTATTTGTCATGTAAGTTTTCTTACGTTGTCACATAGAGGAAGAGCTAAATTTCCAGAAGCGATTGCGTGTGGTACTCAAAAGTAACTTCTCTTTCTCAATGTTTGAAAATTTTTTATTATACCATTTACCAACATGAGGACTGATCATTGAGATTAGTCACATTAAAGTAAGTTTTCCTGCTCCATTTTTTAACTTATTCCAACACTTATTTTAGTTTGTCTTCTGTTGAGTGGCATTTATTCTTAGTGGTTTAAGAACTGTTGAATTTTGGATATCCTACGAATCTATTAAAGGAATGAAAAGAATTTAGAAGGAGAGGGTGGGGGACTAAAAAGGATATGTGGCTAGTATGATAAATTCTCACATTTTGGCATTGGGGTTTATGCTTGAGTTATCAAGTGAGAATAGAAAATGAAATATGGAAGTGTGGAATTTTATGGGCATAGCATCCCTTTTGCACTATGGTTGGTTTTGGTTGGTGTGGGAGGATAAAGCTTGGGAATTTACTGTATGTGTGATTTTACAGTTTTTTTTTTTTTGGGCAAGAATTTTATAGTCTATGAAACCATACTTAACAAGCAGCAAATCTATCAATTTTTGTTTTGGCACTTTTGGTAAGTTGAAAATTGATTTGGGTAATCAAGTAATTTTTTTCTAAAAGAAAAATAAATAAATAAATAAAGTAATTTTATTAAAAGAATATTCAAATGATTTAAAATATGATAAGAGCCAAAATTATCTTAAACGGTATCAATATTAATCATGGTGAAAGTTTTCATTTTTCCAAGGTAAAATTTTTTTCACTAAAGCTTACCGTCGTTATTCCTCGACTCTCCTACATGTTGGAGGTAAAAATTGTCCAATCCAAATGCGATAATCGCTATTGGGTGAAAAGATTCCTTTCACCGTGGCATGTGGGAAACTCGGTTCTTGGTCCTTCATTCATCAAATATGACACATTGTCATTTGAATTAAGTTTTTGGTGAAAAGAGAATATCTTACTAATGGGTGAGTGACACTATGGTTGGAATCTGGATCTGTCGTCAACTCCCATCTCCTATAGTTCATGGCTTAAAAGGCCCTTCTCTTTTTAGAGAGCAATGGGATCGTTTATCTTTTAACCTAAAGCAAAAAATAATTAGGAGATAGTGACAAACACCGTGAGTGCACATTTGATTTGAACCTCGATACATACATGTTTGAAGGATACCTTGCATATGTAAGAGGTTTCAAGTATGGATGTTTTTTTTTTTTTTGGCTAGCAGAGAGAAAAAAAAGAAAAATCTCTGACTCTCTTAGGTGAATGTAGGCATTCATGTTGAGACTCATTAAATCTCCGTATTATGTGTGATTGCTTGCTTGGTTTCTTCTTCATGTTTACTTACTCATTCGTCACAACATGGGGCCTACCTGATAGTACATTGGTGTTGTATTGCACAAGAAAGGATTAGAGTGTCATCTTCCATATTCATGGCTAGATGGATCATCCCATAAGCAGAAGCTCTTTGTTTTTCTTTCCTCAACCCAAGCTCAGGTGTCCTCAATTCCCCTTAACAAAAAAGGAAGTCTGTACATTCTAAGGCAGGACAAATACTCCATTATGCAAACCTTTGCAGGCTCCACTGTGTTATTCCTTCACTCTCAAGTGAACCACTTTTTCCTCCCAGTGTACAGAGGAGAGACCACATTAATTGACTAGGTCTCTTTCACACATTCCCTTTGATAATAATATGGGCACTGGGGACCCCATTTGTAAATCCAAGTGCAACCCTGTTTTTAGTGGGACTATGACATCATCAGTGATTTTGGGTCAAACTCTTTCTTCTGAACAATTCAATGTTTTCTTTCATCTGTTCTCTCTTTCCTTAATTTTGGGTTCAAGCAATCAATGGGTTTTAACTTGGGAGAAGGGTCCAAAACAGAGCAATTTGATGGAGTGATTGGACTAAAGGACTTGTAATTTTTTCCAATTGGGATCTTTTGCGTGTAGGTAGGTGTTTCTGTTGGGTGGTCCACTCAGAAGAGCAGAGTCACAGTTTCAGTACCCATTTACAGAGAGATTCACTGCCCTTTTTTCTGTCTTTGTTTTGGTGTTCTTTCCTGTTTGGAAGGAGAACTGTGGAAGTGATTCTCTACAGATGACAGAGGTTCTGCTTATGTGACTTATTAAATCTCTATCCAAATTCCATCCATGGCTGAGCCCAGTAGCAATGAAACCTCATATCAGAATCTCTGTAAGGGATAAGAGATTCATCATTCTCATGATGGTCCTTATGGGTATGAGCAGAGTACACTTTTACATGTGATGGGGAGGTAGGTCCTCTGCTCTGGATCATTGTTTGTGTTATTTATTTCATCTTCAAGGGGTAACAATGGTTGGTTCAATCGTTGGGTCTGTGATCTTTTATGGTATTAATAATTCTCCCCTGCTCCTTTGCAAGGCCAGAGCCTCTTTTTAGAGTTTTTCCCCTGTTTGGGCTCAAAGCAAAAATGGGATGGCCTTTTTGGTGAAGTGGTAATGCAGTGGTCGTTGTGTTAAAATAGTAATCTCATGTTAAAGTATAGGTATGCATCTGTTACCTCCTAACTCTGTATCAACAATCTTCAAAATCTAACACTAATAGGTGATGTGGGGACTATTAGGGGTAAGGATGTCAATTGGGACAGTTTCGATATTTGGATGGTTTCGTATCCATATCGGTATCAGTATCAAATGTGTCAATCCTAGAATCGTCTGGTTTAGTTAACAGTGCCAAACTTAGGTTTCAAATTTTCAATCCTAGTCCCGATTATTAACAGGATGGAATGGTATCAGCTCCTAAATGGTTTTTGGCATTGTCAATAGGGGGAAGAATTTCAGTGGTTCATAATGAGATGGTTTCATTATTAGTGTTGTGAATTTTTTCACTATCATGAGATCTAAGGTGTCCCTTACTTAAAATAATTTAGAGTACAAAACCATCATGAACTTAATGGTTTTACTTCATTAAACTCCGTAAGATCACATGTAAATTTCTCAAAATGAAAATAAAAATTAACGATGACCTAATCAACAAACCCATATACGGTTTTCGTACCATCACTAGACAAGATCATTGAAATAGAACTAAAGGTCATCAATTGGAACCTTCTTAGAGTAAATACCACCCAAATAGCTTAAACTACAGCCATAAAATTTGAACACAAGAACATGAAATAAACCCTTCGAAATGGTAGTAGTGGTTCGAGTTCCATCCGATACCTAACAAGTATTTTGGTACTAGTACCGCTTGAAATCCCATCTAAAACCGTTTCATCCCATTTATTATTTGGTATCAAAATTAGATCACAATTTCGTCCTGTCTAATAATGAGACGGTCTAGTATCGGGTTTTAAGGAACGGTTTCAAGATGACTACCAATTCTAGTCCCAAGTTGGCACCCTTAGAGATAGAATGCATTCCAAGGTGGGCCATATCTTGTTTGATGAGAACAATTTGTGATTTAAACATTGTTAAGCAATCCAAGGACAATGCCATCTACAACAACAAACTCAACCTTATCCCAATTTAATGGGGTTGACTACACGAATTCATATAAAAAAAAAAAAAAGTAGAAAAAAGGTCTAAACAAAAAAAGGGAGAAGGAAGAGATGAAAAGATGAGAGCAGAAAAATGAGAGTCCGATGAAAGAGGCACGACCCAACAAGAAGGAAAAATCTCAACTAAATGGGATCGACTACATGGATCTTTGTCCTTCAATAGGTTCTATCCAAGGTCATATTTGGGATTAGACCGAAACTATGCATATCATTCCTCACCACTTCGCCTAAGGTCATTTTAAGCCTGCCCTAACTCTTATCATAAATGGGCTTTCCAACCCCAATGGGCTTTCCAACCCCAATGTGAAAGGCTAATAATGGACAATGTTTTACCTTTTTATTTAACTAATTTTATTTTATTTTCATTTAAAAAAAGAAGAAGGGGGTAAAAGTGGATCCTCACCCACCCTCTTTTGGTTTTGTTCATGTTGAAAATGAACTACTCATATACTGCTTTGAGAACTGGAGTTAGAAGTGCAAAAATATGGATTCTTAATCTTGGGAGAAATCTTAAACCCAACAAAAATGATCAGAAGGGCTACCCAAACCATATCCAAACCCAATCTAAATGAAAGATAGGCTAACCCAGGTCCGACTGAGAATATGAGCTATACAGTTCTAGACTTAAGGGGGTCAATCAACCCAAATTGGACCGGATAAAACCGATCTAGACAGTCTAACCTGGTTGATCTTTCACCCAGTTGGGAACTTCATGACCTGCCTTCCACACCAAAGTGCTCACTAGTCAACAAAATCATTTGAACCAAGCGCTTGGATCGCCCATAGTTTCATACACTTGTGTAACAATTTAATTAACACCATTAAAGGACACCTGCGAATACTGCAATCTCTTCATATTTGTAGGTTTACACTTGGATGGTAAACCCTCAAATGAAGTGTGGTGGTATTGGATAAACAAAATATTTGGGTCAAATCATGGACCATAATTTAAAAAACCAGACCACATGGTTCACTGGAAAGATGCCCAGTCCCGTTCGAATACAAATCGAGTGGTTCTAGCCCAGACCCATTTTTGAAACTATATATACTTGTTCCATACCATAGACTCTAGAGGGTACAAGTTTGTATCTACTGCTAAAAGCACCCATTTTTGAAACTATATATACTTGTTCCATACCATAGACTCTAGAGGGTACAAGTTTGTATCTTCTGCTAAAAGCATGGTTTAAAAATTCAATTTGGAATCGACAGAATTAGCTCATTGGAATCAGAATCAAACTGACTGGTCGAACCTCAATTCCGATTTACCTATTTTTGAATTGTCCATGGTTGCCTTTTTATCTTAATTTTTATCAATCTTCATTCTCTAGTCAGTACAGTAGTAAAACATCAATGAAACTCACCTACTTCTTGTAGATAGATTAACAAAACTTGAAAATTAAAAAACTCAAATCATATATTTGTGGCGATCTTTACTTCTTTCCGATTTCATTTTCTAGAGTTTGCTTGATTGAATCAGAATCAGAGGAAGCTGATCAATGTCTGATTCCGGGTTTTAAGACCTTGAGGTTAACCAAAGAACAAATTCAACTAATATTCAGACCCACATGGTCAAAAGTATCAAGCTCATGGACAATCTGGCACCTTCAAGATGAATCTTATTTTAAGATCCAAAATCACAGAGGAGCTGGGAAGTAACTAGATCAGATCTCAGATATCAACAAGTTGAGACAGATGAGGGGTGTGTGGAAGAAGAATAAACACCCAGTTTCCAGTTCAGCATTGTCACATGGAAAGCATAGACCTCACTCCAAAACTGTGGGGAATCATGATCTTACCTTAAATAGGATTCCATAGATCATAACTCACTTGTTTTATGTGCTTAAACAAAATCTGAGAAAATGATAGACTAACTGCCTATGGTCCTGTTCTTCCAGCCTATTTCTATATATAATAATGGCATCCATTTCACAACATGAGGAGGGTTAATTCATTTCACTATCATGAAAATCAAAAGCTCTCTTCTTACACTTGGTTGCAGAGAATTGTAGCTCTCCAATGCTAGAAAAAAGAGAACTAGTAATGCTAAGGCATGCTACTGCATTTCCAATTGAAATGCTCTATAAGATTATTACAGAGATCAGAAATACTTTCTGTAGCTTGAAAAACAAAGAGATCGAAGATTAAGACTACTAGTTTCACTCATCAGGATTACTATTGTCCATTACAGTTACTGATAAACAGGGCACCTAACTCAATTGGAGTCATTCATGCATTTCAATTGGAAATCCTCTAATAAGATCACTACAGAGATCAGAAACACTAACTGATTACTTGAAAGTGAACAAAGAGATCAAGGATTATGACTACTAGTTTCACTCATCAGGATTATTGCTCATTACTGTTCCTAAGAAAGAAGCCTATCAAACAGAGCAGCTAACTAAATCGGAGCCATGCATTCAATTGGAAATGCTCTAATAAGATCATTACAGAGATAAAAAATCATTAACTGATAGCTTGAAAGTGAACAAAGAGATCAAGTATTAAGGCTACTAGTTTCACTCATCAGGATTACTATTGTCCATTACAGTTCCTGAGAAAGAAGCATATCAAACAGGGCAGCTAACTCAATTGAAGCCATTCATGATAACAAACGCACAACCCGCTTGGAATTAAGACTGACTGAGCAATCTTGATGCTAAGTTGAAATCCATTTTCATCCACTAACAGAACTCTTGACCCACTTGACTCTAAGCAGAAAATTAGTCTTTTTGAGTCTAATTAGTTAAAACTATGCATATCCCGAACAAGAAGATCAGCAAGCCTCTCTTTCAATCAGAAACACTTTAAACCACATTGAAATGAGATTTGGATTCAGTGTTGACCACCCACAACTAGCAGCAATTGCAATGATGCCAACGAAGGGAGAAAATAAAAAATCAGAATAAATCAATCCTAAATCAAATATGTAAGAAGAACTTGGAAGTGATAAATTTCTACATATTGCATCAAAATCTCCCTTCTGCAATAATTGTTCTTGGGATCACGCCAGAATTACATGAAGAGTTCATGGATCCATCTCAGATTATAAGGATCTGGAACTGATACCAAAACCCCATAGACATTTTTTATTTCTCTAGATTTTATTTTTTCCGTAACATCGAAATTGCAAGAGAAAAAAAGGAGAAGATGATGAAGAAACTAATTATGAAATTCATTCACTTCCAGTAAATAAAGGTATTCGTTCAGACCCCGATCTCTGCAAATCTCCATGGAGAAGAGAAGATCAGCTTACCATAATAACATCAGAGATAGAAAACCCACATCAGAATACCCATCCATTAAACGGCTCAATCATCTTCCGTAGCTATTGATCTCCGACGATTCTGACGCTTCCAAGGCTGAAGAACTGAATCCTGATACTTCCAAGGCACAGCCATCACTCTTTTTCGCCTTTTTGGCTTCGTAATTACACCAATTGCCTCCTCCTCCTCCTCCTGATTCATCTCCTCTTCCACTTCGACTTCTTCTTGTTCCCCAATTTCACTTATATCTATTTTGTTGATTTTGAAAGCGCTCTTCCTTCTGATGATTACTCTTCTTCGAGTAACTGGAATACCCATTGGCAATGCTGATCCTGCGACGAAGTGAACCGCCTCCGCCAGAATATCGAGACCTTCGCATCGGGTCCGGCAATCGATTGTAGATAACGAAGAAGAACAAGGAAAATTCGATGAAGATGAAGCAACAGAATTAGTTGATAAAGCGAAAGAGTAAGTAGGAATTGCGACATAAGATGAAGAAGAAGCAGAAGAATAAGAACAACTGGTGATTGAAGAACCCCGGATCCTCATCAGAATTACTGTAGAATCTGATCAAAAAAATCGAAGCTAAGCAGAAAAAGGGGGACTCTGATCTGGGTTCGGAGAAAAATAATGGATTGATATGAGTAATTGAGCAAGAAATCGACGAAGAGACGAGGAGTAGTGATGAAGAAAACAGAGGAAGGAATACAGGGAGAGGATACAATTATAAGCATTCGAAATGTTCTAGAGTATGTAATTTGCTAATGTGGATCGAACACGGTTCGGATCAAATCTGGATTTTTGATGATCCATCATCCATTTGCATTCATGACTTAGTGCAATCAAGACCTTCCTTCCCCGGCCAATACTTGTAATTAGGGGTGTCAACACCTAGCTCGAACCGATAAAACTGATCGAAGCTGATTAATAAAACTTGAACCGAACTAAACCGATCATTGTTGGATTGATTTTGGACTGAAGTATATTGAGACTGATTGAAAACCAGTCCAAACCGAACCGACAAATAACTAAATCGAAACCAAACCGAATGAAACTGATAAAAAAATAAATGATTATGAGATTATAAATTGATGAATTGACCATCAATTTTTAACAAAATTAGTGCGAAAAAATTTTATTGTAAGGGGAATTATTACAAATCATTGAATATTAGGTTATGAATAGAGAAATTGATTTGTAAATTGTAATAATGCTTCCATTGATTTCTTTGTTAACTATAGAAAACTAGTTGGATTGTTGAATGAATGATTGGATAATAGGGTTCATTTTGTGATTTCAATATTAGTTATCTTCTTAGTAATTTGTTATCTATTGATTTCAATATTAGATATCTTTCTCTTACAACGACAAACCATGATTTAATCATAAATTTAAAGTGTTTTTTTCGTCAAATCTTGTCACTATAAGTTATGAATATAAGATTCATTATGGTTTAAGCCTAATAATAAACCAATCTAAATTGGTATTAAACTGATATTGAAAAATCAAAATAAATCGAAACCAAACCAGATCATACCCAAAACTGACCAAAAACCAAAATTCCTTAACGGATTCGTTTTGGTCTCCCTCATTCCTAGACCAAAACTGATTCAACCCAACCGAAATCAAACCGAACCATCCAATTGACACCCCTACTTGTAATTACTCTTAGGCTGTGTTTGGTAGCCAAGAGAAGAAAATAAACGGAAAAAAAAAAAAAAGGATTCAATTTGTGAATTTCAAAAGTCCACTTGGGAATTGTGAAGTTTTCTCTTGCTCAAAAAAATAAAATAAAATAAAAAATAAAAAAATCTTGCCAAAAACACAAGAAAACATAAAAATACAAAAACTTTTCTTTTCTTTTCTTTCTCCTCTTCTAATGGTAACCAAACATACATACTTTTTTAATTTTCTCGCCAGTCCATTTCTTTTCTTCTCTTTTCTAGATTCTTTTTTATTTTCTTCTCTTGGCTACCAAACATAGCCTTCGTTATTTTAACTTTTTTTCTCTTTCTGTAAAGCTATTGAATCTTCAAGAATAGTCAAGATCATTACTTAATTTTATTAGGGTGCAAGAATCATGCTGGTCTAGTGTTTCGCACGAGCCAATGAGAGAGCAAGCGAGAGCATCTTCAGCGCATAACGGGGATGGGTAACATGGTCTTGTTGTACCTCGCTTTATTAGTTGATATATATTCAAATTGAAAAGATAAATTTCTGGATTATCTGAATTCGAATATGGATACAGATGTGAATCAAATCTCAGGACTCCACTAGGGATGTAAATGGATAGTCGAAAAATCAGTTTTAAGAAACTATCCAAATCCGTTTAACAACATATTGGATACAAATATGGATAGTGTTAAATTCCATCTGTCCACATCCTTGCCATAATGACCCCATTGAAAACTTTAATGATACCAAGATCTTATGAGTCACTAATCTAAGGTTTAAAACTGTTATGGCAAAAATATGCAACCATCAAGGGCATGCTAAATGAACTAAGCAGGCAGTAGATCCAAAACATACAGGACCAAACGAACGGCCTGGACCATACAAGGTTTCTCCATTCAGTTTAAAGCAAATACCCAGATCAGAAGTGGACCAACCGACCCACTTTCTCAAAGGGACTTTGACAGCCGAACGGCTAAGCAAACGCCAGCGTAGGGAGAACATTATACGAATGCCTTGCGACATGACTATCCGAATCACTGAACAAAGCCCAACTACACTAGTTCCTTGACTGAATGGTAGGGCCAAAGTATACAACAGTCGAATGGAAAGCAGTATGCACAGCCTATCGCTCGAGGTAAGTAGCTCGGCAATCAGACCACTCAACTTAGGTTGTTCGGTCTGAGACTTCAACAATTTTCTTCACCAACATACATCTAAAAGAACTTACCAAGTCTAGCACATGGATTATGAGATATGGACTAACCCTGTACCTGAAGGGTCTCTCAACAAAATATCGTATCTTCCCTAGAAGGAAGGATATCTCGACATATCCTCCGGGATATGGCCAATATGTGTGGTTCCCATAGTTGCGACATCCTCTATATTCATTTTCCTGTTACAATTCTTGCTAGATTCAAACTCCTACTAGCATCAGGAAGCTACCAAAGTAGGACTCTCACCCGACGGCCACCATCTTCAGTTATAAATACTCAGGTAAACCTCTTTTCATGGGACCAATCTTTTTCCATTCTTATTGGAATTTATCTGTTTGCAGAGATATCTGAATTAGGCATTGGAGAGTCTCCTTTGCTAGATCAGCCCAACACTCACTCTCTTATATGTGTTTTCCTATGTAGGACACGAAGACTCCCCTAAAATGATTTCTTACCGCAACAAAAACAATAGAATCGATATTGGGATCGATCTCGACCTTTTCTTCTTTCTTTTTTTTTTTTGGGGGGGGGGGGTGGGGGGAGTGGGCCTTGATCTTAAGGCCCATTTGGCCTAGCCTGAATAGCCCCAACATACCAAGTTTTATTAAAGCCCATTATTGACTTATTTTTTGGATGATGTGTTTTTTCCAAGGAAAAGTTCCTTCAATTCTTGAGCGTAACTAGAAATCCAATCCTAACTCATCCCACGGGTTCAAAATCCCATCCCAGTGCCTGAAATTTTTGGGCTGGTTTGTAGCGAGCTCGGTTACCGTGCTAAACTAGCACCCTAAACTATATTTTTGAGGTTTCTTATTTTATTGGCCAATCATATGCATTGATTGAGTTTGTGTTTACAATTCAACATCTAATACGGTTTGGTAGCCTAGTGGAAGGAAACCCTAATCACATCATTGTTCGAGTCGATTGGTTGTGAATTCGAGTTGACATGTCTTACTATCACTCGTTGATCCTATAGAAGCAGTGTTGGCATATAAGGGTTTTGGCATAGATGCTCTTGTCCAGTAACCCTTACGAAGAGGAGACATTCTGAAACTTGACATTTTGGACAAGTCAAACCTGGTCAATTTTAGCTATAAAAATGCCTAATAGTGTTACCAAAAAAAATGCCTAATAGGGTTGAATTAATTTCAAACAATTGGCAGTCATAAACAAAATGGTTTTTTAAATTTGAATTTGTTGGTTTCATACTTCATACTAGGAAAGCAGATTCAAGGATCTGATGTTGGAAGCTGAGCAAATTTTGGATGTTGGAAACTTGGAATATGATTTTGAAACATGATTCATTAGTCGTTGTCAGAGGCCAGTCTCTATTGTTTTGTACAATATTCTCTCGATTTCCACCACCAGGAAGTATGAAATAAAGGTTTTTCTAAGGCAATTTGATGCGTTTAACACTTAATAGGACATTGTAAGGACTTATTAAAATTCGTCTAAGGTCCATTTTATTTGTATTCCCCTACTTGAGAGACCAATTTTAAGCATAATTCATTTAGTGTTAAATTAGTCTATTTAAGACCCGTTTAGCCCAATTAAAGCCTGAGCATGACCGACCGGTTAAACAGTTGCCTATGTAACTTATGCTTCATATATTATTCCAATTAATAGTGGGGAGAGAGAGAGAGGATGCAAAGAAAGGGCAGTTAGTAATCGACACTTAAAACTAAAAAATAGGGTAGACGTGTTGCTTGTTTTCAGGAAGCTAAAGTTGCTTAAAATAAAATGCATGATCATACCGTATTGAGAACTTGAATGCATTTTTAATAATGAAACTAGATTAAGCCGGTTTGGTTTTGATTTGATTTTTATTCAGTTTGGTTCGGTTTTGATATGGTTTCATTAAACCGTTATGTCATGTAATAGATGACCGAGACATGAGAAAGAGTCTCGACATGCCCACTATCGCCTATTGAAAATGTCCACTATCGCTGATTGGTCCTGTAGAAGCACCGCTTATCCTATGGGGGCTTGTCCCAGGGCTATGACCACTACGGAGCACCATTTTTTCATTATCAAGAGAGAGAGAGAGAGAGAGAGAGAGAGAACGAGGTTCGAGAGAGGAAGGTTAGTTAGCTTTTTAACAGTCAAGAGAGAATGTGTGTGAAGGTAAACCCAATGTCAATCCTCCCAATGGATGGACCTCCGACCCAAGTAACCAACAAGGCATTAGTGCCATTTTTTCATGATAGACAACAAAAAACATAGAAATCTCATTACCTTTATTAGATACATGATATCAAACGGTTAATGAAATGCATGCATTTGATGTGAGCAATGCATACACAAAATTATTACACACTGTTTCATAATATTTATTTATAAAAACTCATTTCCCTAAGTTAATTATATTTTCCTATCTTGAGCGAGATATCTATTGCTCTGATGATAGAAGATACAATGCAACTTTATATTTCAAGACTAAAACGTTGGAGGAAACCAATTATGTCGAGAAGTTGGTCGGTGGTTGCAGTTACCGCTGAGACTTTAACATCAATCTCTTCTGCCTTCTCCTATGGTATTAGTGCTTGATTTTGTTTTGCTATCTGCTTTACATTAACCCATTAATACCTTGCAAACAAAGAACAACTCTTTCCTCCCTTCTGTCTTGGTGGGCATATCTTAAGCTCCTCTTCGGCTATGGTATACTCATGCATTACCCAGTTGATGCGTTTACCGCTAGGAGCACGACTTTTGTAGAGTACCGGTGTCTTCTTCACCTCAACTATTCGGTTGTTCGAAGTGACACTGCAGTCCTTGCCAGTTGACTTCAAATACCTATGTCTGGTTACTCTATTCCCTCTACCCATTTGGATAACTCCTATCTCTATGGCTGAAGATCAACCCTGCCTATCACCTATCTTCAACACCGATTGACCTACAATAATTTTAGGAGTCATGGTGTAAATGGATTCCTGTATAAAGTACAAAACCAACACAGAAAAACAGAGGAAGAAAATATATATACATACATAAAAGAAAGATTGCTAAAGCTGATACATATTCTATGCTGATGATGAGAATTGAGGATCTTTCCAACTAAAATATCATATAGAGAACAAAAGGAGTAGATAGAAACTTAAACTTGTGATCAATTCTGATCTATTTTTAGTTAAATTCGAATCAATAGGCACATCAAACTAATCTTCGTAAACGATCAAGACTAAAAGCATATGTAGATGCTAACTGATAGAAGAAACTGCTATTTCTAAACCGAAACCAGAGGGGAGGGGGAGAAATACCAGGCAATTCTTCAGGATCCCACTTGTAAAAGTCAAGCTCTCCAATGAGGTTGTCTCTTAGGCACATGGTTTTAAGTATCGGTGTTATATCAGTCGTATCGGATCGGCATCAGCTGAGACCGTCCTTGATCCCTGACCGATCCGGATCAGTAATCTTTCTATCGTTTCAAGGGTAAAATAGTAAAAAAAAATTAGTACTTAAAAAAGAAAAAAAAAGTAGGCACAAAATCAATCGATACACGCCGATCCAATTTGGGTCGGTATCGACAGATACCAATACCAATACCAATACCGATACCGTCCCCTAAATCCATGCTTAGGCGGCGGCGACCAATTTTCCTGTTCAGGTATTATCCCAACTTAATGGGTTCAACCACATGAAAGTTCCAAATAAGGACGAGCACAAGGATCCATGTAAAAAGGTTTGATTGGTTATGATTGAATATAATAAGGTGTCGGTTGTCTACCTGACGCACCATTATAGATCAGCCATAGGCTTATAAGGTGCCGGTTATCTACCTGACATACCAATATAGATCGGCTGAGCCAAAGCCAAACTGATCAAGATTCGATTTAATCCTTGCTCATCTAACCAACAACCATAAATATTAGCCGAAAGAGTGGAGGGTGCTTGGTAATATTCCATCATTCTAGTTCTGCTACGATCTTCTCTATAATATTTTTTTGCTTAATTTTCTTTTGTTTTTAAAGCCATTGGTTGTTCTTCATTAAAAAAAAATGCTAAAGATAATTGCCTAGTCGCGTGGCCCCTGCATTGAGATCGGAAGCCAATGACAGTGGACAAAGGCATCAACATGAATGAGATTTTTTTATTTCACACAGGATAGGGTGGTAATTTCGTACCCCATGTTTGAGCGTAGGGGTCACACAACTAGGTAACTTTTTTTCCATTTTAAAAATGGGTGATAATATAATAGAAGCGTTGCCAAGCTAATTAAAATGTTCGTACTTAATATCTTCCAATTGATTATAAGCCATCTGAAATATGAAGGTAGAAATAAATACAAATTGTACATGTGATTGAATTTTTGCACATAATTTGATAATGGTGTGGGGAATACACAAGTGACCTATTTATATAGGTCTCATCCGATATTGATACAATATGGAAAATCCAATACTGATACTTAGAATTAAGAATGTGAATTTGAAACCGAAATTGAACCAAGCCGTTTGACCCGTTGGTTTCAAACCGAATTGAAACTGTAAAAATCGAACTAATTCTCTTTGCCCACCTCTCAACTCTTGGTAATAGTCATGAATGGAATTTAGGGCTCCCATAGGATATTATTGAGCATTTTCTAGCCCACCTCCCCACTTATGGTAGTGAACATTAATGGACTTTAGGGAACCCATATAATGACATTAACCATTTACCTCCATTTGGCAATAACCTATGGCATGAATTAAGAATTAATTTTATAAATGAAATTAATCCCAATTAATTCTCTTTGCCCACATTTCCACTCATGATAATGGTCATGAATGAAATTTATAAGATGTTATTGACAATTTTCCACTACCTTGACTCCAAGGGTCCCACACCATAACAAGGCAATCAAAATACATAAAAAAAATTATTTTGAAACTTAAATATAATAAAATAGATATAAAATCTAACAATCCCCCACAAGTTTCAAACGACACGAAGGACACATGTGTTGTGACTGTATTAGACACTATATGAAGCATAGTTGTAGGTGTCTTTCGGACTTAAACCTATACTAGGTCTAATGAGCCACGTTACAGAGTATGGGTAGAGTCAGACTCCTTGAACCCTTCCTCATTGGTGTAGCTGACCGACCCATCAACCACATCCCATAAGTTGGCTTTTTGAGCTACTCATCATATAATCACTTTACACTTTTGAACCGGCCATGTTCCTTATCTTAGACTCATAAATGTTTAGAGAACTTGCCTATAAGTTCTCATCAGCAGCAACCACACCCCCTACATTCACTTAGGTTGGTCCATGATATGCACCACAATTAACACACTCCCATATTTTTTGGGATTAGACTAATTAAGAGCTTTATCGCTCAATCTTTCTCCTTGTGGTGGTACTACTATCACCATCTATATCTTGAAATGAATACTTATATAAGTAGTAGTACTTAACTGGTTATTCCATTACTTCGTTTATATCCCTTGAACCTAATTCAAGCATTAAGCCTCTTCGCATAGATAGGGTGTCCATCACATGACCTAAGGATTAGGCATCAACCCCATTTTTGTAGTTGCACTACACAAGTTCTTGACAGACATAGGCTTTGTGAACATGTCAGCTTTGTTATTTTCTGGCTTTACATAATCAATAGCTATCATTCCTTCATTTATGTACTGTCTCACAAGATTGTGTCTTAGATGTGTGTGCCTCATTTTACCATTGTATATTCGGTTCTTAACTAGATGTATTGAGTCGCTTAATTATCACAATATAGTGGTATCGATGGTGTCAGTTTTTATCATAATGGAATATCCACCATTAAGTTTCTAAGCCACTCAGCTTCCGTTTCCTCCTTTCTAAGGCTATGAACTTAGCTTTCATGGTAGAGCCCATCCTACAAGATTGTTTTGTGGACTTCCATGAGATGGCACCACCTGCTACTGTAAATATATACCCACTAGTAGCTAAGGACTCGTTTTTATCCAAGATTCAATTTTCATCACAGTACCCTTCTAATACCGCTGGTTTACCACTATAGTGCAAACTATAGTTTATAGTACCTTTTAGGTACCTCAACAACCTATCAATCGCTCTCCAATGCTCATTACTTACATTGTGAGTATGTTGACTCAACTTTTCTACTGGAGGGGTATTTTCGGGATGCGTACAATTCATTAGATATGTAACTGAACCAATAATTTAAGCATACCTTTTTTTATTCACCGGTTCACCCAAGTTTCTTTTTAAATGACATCTCATATCAAAAAGTGTTTTAATCGCTAAAACTTTATGGTACCTATACTTTTTAAGTATATTTTCTACACAATGGATTTGGGATAATGAAATATTATTGTCTTGCTTGATGATCTTGATCCCAAGGATCATATCAACCTCTCCTAAGTCCTTTGTGGTAAAACTAGATATCAAAAGTTTCTTAGCTTGATTCACTATTTTCAAGTTTATTTCCATTATCAGCATATCATTTACATATAGCAGTATGAATACACCTTTACCATCATAAAACCTGCTATATAAGTACCTTTTAGCGTCGTTCACAACAAAACCATTTAAAATTAGAACTTTGTTCAATTTTTCATATCATTGTTTTGACACCTACTTCAATCCATATAAAGATTTCTGAAGCTTACAAACTTTTTGCTATTGTCCATTTATAACACAACCTTCTGATTGCTTTATGTAAATTTTCTCCTCTAAGCCATGATTTAGAAATGTCATTTTTACATCCATTTGATGGATGACTAGGTTATGTATTGGCGTCATTGCTAACATAACTCTTACTGTGGCAATTCTAGAGACTGGGGCAAATGTGTCAAAATAATCAATGTTAGACTTTTGCCTAAATCCCTTGACTACAAGTCTAGCCTTAAAACGATCAAGTGACCCATCACTTTTTAGTTTCTTTAAAAATATCCACTTAGTTCCCAAAGTTTTAGAATCAATTGGTAAATTTACCAATTCCCAAGTATTATTATCCAAGATTGAATCTAGTTCACTCTTGATTACCTCCTTCCAAAAGACGGCATCCGATAATATAATAGCCTCTTTGTATGTAAGATGATCTTTGTCTATTAAATAGACAAGCCACTCATCATTCGAATATTTAGATTTTTTGAGTCACTTGCTTATCCATGGTTGACTTCCATCGCCATTGCCCAATTCTTGATTGATAACCCTTTCATTTGACTCCATTTCCCCATAAGTCAATTAACTATCCTTACTTGTACGTAAATTGAACTTAAAGGAACTTGTTATGTTTTCAAATAACTTAACATCTTTGATTCTATATTGCTATTTGTTTCAATAACATCATCTATGACTTTAATCACCATGAACCGGTATGCAGTATTATTTGTAGCATACCCAAAAAACACACAATCACATATTTTTTGTCCCAATTTTATTTTCTTGGTATCTGGTAATAATACCTTAGCCAAACAGCCCCAAATCCGCAAGTGTTTTAAACTTAGTGTCCTTTCAAACCATTTCTCAAATGGAATCATACCAGTATTGTTATGTGGGATTCTATTTAATAAATAATATGCCGTTAGCATGGCTTCCCCTCACATATCAAGTGGTACACATAAACTCAATAATATAGAGTTCATCATCTCTTTAAGAGATCTATTTTTTCTTTCGGTTACCCCATTGGATTTCAGTTGGTATGGAGTGGTTTTTCATGGATAATTTCATTTTTCTCACAAAACTTTTTAAAGTTAAAATACTCAGTCCCTCTATCGGTTCTAAGTCTTTTAACCTTCTTGTCAAGTTGATTTTCAACTTCCGTTTTGTAAGATATAAATGCCTTTTCGGCCTCATTCTTTGATTTGAGTAAATAAATCATGGTATACCTGGAGTGGTCATCTACGCAGGTTATGACATAGTTGTTTCCTCCCCTAGACTCATATGACTTATAGTCACTGAAGTCACTATACATCAATTCCAAGAGATCACTCTTTCTATCCACAATTTTATGAGGTTTTTTGATTAACTTTGCCTCTATATAAGTTGTACATTTATTTACAGGAGGTTCCACCTTATTGGTAATCATGTCTAACTTGCATAGTTTAATGATATACTTCACACTACTATGACCCAACCTACCATGTCACAAATAAAAAGAATTAGTAGGGACATCAATATAAACAGAAGAAGTACTAGCTTTCTCGATTACAATATTTTCAACGCTTAGTACAAATAACCTCTCACTAAGGTATCCCTTTCTCATAAATATATTGTTCCTAGTGATAACCACCTTATCACTCTCAAAAGTTAATTTTATTCATACTTTATTAAGCAAAGGAACTGAAATAAATTAAGCCTAATGTTCGGCACATGGAAGACATTGGTGAGAACTGAGAACCATAGTCTTTTATGAAGTGAGCTTCAACATTACTTTTCATTTCCCCATAATAGGGGCACTTTGGGGATTTTTCATAAATGTCTTTTCGTCTCCAATACTCATGGAATAAGAAGAGAACATCTTCAGATCACCACAAATGTGTCTTGTAGCACCAGTATCTAATACCCATTCCTTTGATTTTTTAACTAAATTTGCTTTTGTGACCATAGCTACAAAGACGTGGTCTTCAACTAGGTTCACCTTTTCAAATTTTTTCTTCTTGAATCGATAATTTTTCTTGAAGTACCCTGGCTTACCGCACACATAACAAGTGATTTTTTTCTTCTTAAAAGAAGGCTCATCAAAGTTTTGATGATTTTTCCTTTTCTTGTCTTGTTTGTTGGTTTCTACCAAGTTTGCTTTTAATCATTTCTCCCCAAGGTGTTTTTCACCTTTGTCATTGTTCCGATTTTTTCCTCAATTTTGATCCTTACAACCAATTGGTCCAAGGTCAACTCTATTTTCTTATATTTTATTAACAACTTGAAAGCATCCCAAGAAGATGGAAGCTTTTCAATTAAGGCACCGGTCACAAATTCTTCTGGTATAACCATTTTTTCCTTTGCTAACTTTCCAACCAAGATTTAAAAATTGATCAATTGGGTTTGAAATGGTATCACTATCTTTCATAGTAAAATTTAGAAAGTTAACCACCAAGTACTTCTTTGAGCCAGCATCCTCAAGAAAGTACTTATTTACCAAAGCATTCCAAATCGAATATGCATACTCCAATGAACTATACACATGATATAAGTCATTGGATAATGCATTCAAGATCCGATTTTTGTATTGGTAATCCGCTTGAATCCAAACCACCCTTTTGCCCTCATTTACAGGATCATTGTTTTTTTTTTTTTCCAACATGGGTTTAGTCAAGACAAATACCATCCCAATTTGGGCTAATGCAAACATCATCATTTTCCTCCACCATTTGAAGTTTTGACATCCAAATTGCTCAATTTTGTCAAATTCAGTGACAATCCTCATCTTACCCAAATCCGGAATAAGATCAGTTACCGATGGGATAACATTAGTGAGAATTGAATCAATGGTCGGTAAATGAGGAATCCCCTTACCATTGTGGCTAACATGAACCCGGCCTCCTTGGTTGTTGATTACTCCTTCAATATTGATGTTTGAAGGATCTCCTACGTTGATAGTTCCATCAATGACATTGTTATTTGAAGCATCACCTATGATAGTGATTGAATGACCATCATTGTTGTTGGGGTCATCACCTCTGTTGAGGCTTGCATCTTCAAGATCAGCCATGGGATCTTATAACGATAAATTACCTTAAACTTGTTGGGTAATTTTATTATAATTTCTTACAAAATACAAATTGTAATATAAAGCTTTTGCAGTAAAAACTATACTGTTGTAGTGTTGATCCTTAGCTAAAATGAGATGAGGAAAGACTTGAAATAGATGTTGAATCACCACCACAACTGAAAAAGCTTCGAATAGAATTGATATTGAGTCACACTTGTAGTGCTGCCTTTAAGGTAATTGATGCTCTCTACTGCCAAGAGTTGTTCTGCACCTCTACCTTCAAGATAAAACAACCTCCCACTAGAAGATGAGATAGTTTTTCTAGGCCTTTCTAGGAGCAAAAAGCTACAACATAGCAGCCTCCCTCTACCTTACACAAGACTTAGAGAAAATGGAAGGAAGAGAAAAACTTGTATGGTTATAATAAGTAGAAATGGATGGAATGTCAATATATGAATGTGTCTCTGCAAGGTATTTAGTTAGATTTATATAGACCCAAAACCAACCCTTGCACCCTCTTGGATTCCCCAAGAATAACCTCAAACTAATGACAAGTTAATTGGAGAATAATGTCATATGGACATGAATTGGGAATTAATCCCAATCAATTCTCTTTGCCCACCTCTCCACTCTTGGTAATGGCCATGAATGGAATTTAGGGCTCCCATAAGGTGTTATTGAGAATTTTCTAGCCCACCTCCCCACTTATGGTAGTGACCATAAATGAATTTTAGGGCACTCATATAATGACATTAGCCATTTACCTCTATTTGGTAATAACTTATGGCTTGAATTAAGAATTAATTTCATAAATAAAATTAATCCTAATCAATTCTCTTTGCCCACCTCTCCACTCATGGTAATGGTCATGAATTGAATTTAGGGCTCCTATAGGGTGTTATTGATCATTTTCCACTATCTTGACCCTTAGGGTCCCACACCATAACAAGACAATCAAAACACATAAAAAAAGACTTCATTTTGAAACATAAATATAGTAAAATAGATATAAAATCTAACAATATTTTCTTTTGCTTAATTGTATGGTTATTTTAACAAAACATAATGGTTTGTATTTCACATTCTCAAGATTGAATTTTTTATCACCAAAAGCAAAGTTTAGTAAACATGCGAATAAACTAGCAAACCGATTGCTAACTGTTTAGAAACTATATGGAATAAACCGAAACTGTTTAAAACTGTGAAATTGAAACCGTTTAAAAACCGTGAAAAACAAAACCATTTACTAAATGGTTGCGATTTCAGAAAGTGCAATTGTTTAGTAAATGGTGCGGTTTTGATTTTAGCCAAAATATATGTGAATCGAATCGAACCGTTTAAACCGAAACAAAACCGATTAACACCCTTACTTAGAACCATGGTTCTATAGTTGTAGAATGACAAGAGAAAGTTAAACCTGAGTTGATGGTGATATCATGAAAAAATGTAACCTTCGAGTCAATTTACGTGGCCAAATCAATCGAGTTAATTGGAGTTTGACAAAGGGCATGATTTAAAAAATCGTTGAATCGGCCAGTATGTTCAACTAGTCCAATGTCTTAACAATGCCATAGCAGTGAAAAACCCTAGAATGGGTTGGGTTAGAATTCTTCGTTTTCTCTTTTTTTTCTTCTCCGTTGTGCATTTGCTTCCGCGATTGTGCGTTTTACCTCCACCTGTGCATGGTTTTATCTCCACCTTTGTGCGTATTCCTTTCCCTCCTCAACTTCTTACCACGACGTGTGGCACAATTGGTGATGTTGACAACACCACTGTCGACTACGAAGAGATGACCTACTTCCTCCGCCACCCTTACAGTCACCACCCCATCCCTACCTCCCTCACCTCTGCCATCACCGCCCCCTTCTTCACCTCTACAGATTTTCCACCATCACCTTTCCCTTATCGATCACCACCACCAGCTTCATCCCCTCCACCATTCCATTTGCAGCTAACCACTCTACCTTCACTAGCCCCACCTCTGACACCACCGTCTCTATCATCACCCCCTACCATCTCTACTACCTTCTCCCTCTTTTCCCTCACCATCATCATATCCACCACCTCCGTAGGAGGGGAAAGAGGCGCCTCCAACGGCATCGTCATATGCCCCTGTTGGTTTTGGTTTTTCTTTTGGATTTTAAGAACTACTATGTCCGTTGGTAGACCCACAGGTCAACAACATCATATTTGAGAATCCAGTTGTCTCTCCAAGCGACATGGTTTCGCTTTCAACGGAAAAAAACTTTCAAATGGTGTTTTCCGCCGAGACCATTGTCATCTGTCTTGCCCTTTCATATTTCACCCTTGAGATCTCACTGGGTTGCACACTATATAGCATCGAAGCTGAATTTTTCACTAGAGCCGACATCATGAAGTGCCTTGTTGGTGGACTCGATGGAGGCAATCTTGGAGAGTGTTTGGGCATGTAGTTGGCCATTATTTTTGAAAGCATTGGGATTTGGTTTCCATACCCCCCTCATGTTTTTTATTATTGTGGTTTTTATCATGTACTCAAACTACATGTAAGTTGTTCACAATACTATCTCTAGGTTTATTTTAGTGTTATCCAAACCCTAGCCTTGAAGATCCTGTCGATTCCATGTAAGATAGTGTCGTTTTCATTCCTTGGTTCTAGATACCTTATATTCAAATCTTGTGTTACTCATGGTTTTTTTTTTTTTTTTTTTAATGAACTTTCAAGAAAAAAAAAGGGGGGGAAGAAACAAAGATGCGTGTCATTAGCCATTTGCCATTTCACGTATTATTAGGAAACAGACAACAAAACGTATTTGAAACGAAACACTATTTTGAACATGTTTTTGCTAACATATATTGTGACTCCCAGTGACACTAGTGTGCATTGGATGAATTTGGTCGTGATGATGGGGAGTTCATAATCTAAGCACAAGACCTACAAAATCTCAAACAACCTCCATAGCGTCCCCCATTGCATGTGTACATCAAGGTTTTAACAATTGGATCGGATTGATCGATCCTGACTGATTCAGATCAAAATTAGCCGAGTTAACCTTGATTAATACTAATTTGGAATGAGCGATTCCCATCTAAATTTATAGTGTTAGGGATCTATAAGACGATTCTAGGGTTTTTGAATCGTAATCGGCTGAGAATATCCCAATTTAAAACATTGGTGCACCTACACGTATATGAAGAGGAAACTATCGAGCATTAGGATGTGCACGTGATATTTTTATCAAAAGTGCATGGACAATAGGACACATTTTTTATTTGATGGGTCGGATCCATAATTCGGTTCAAAATAATTGCTCAATTCAGGTTACAATCGGACTTTAAGCGGGATAATTGACTGATTGGGTTTTAATCAATTCTTAAGCAGGCCATAATCGGGCTTAAACGGGCAAGTGACCATCGGCATTTGCACTCCTTAGTAAACTAATCTTTTTGGGCAAGAGATCGCTGCCTCGTCCCATGGCCTCATGCACAAGTGCAGAGAGGTCAATGAGAGCACACACTTAGGCATCAACATGAATAGGGTTTTTAATTTCATAGGGGCAGGGTTGCAATTTGCCCACCCCTATGTTTCGGTATAGGGGCCACGTGACCAGACAACTTTTTTTTCCTTCAATTTTTATATTATTTCCAATTTTTCATATATATTCCTTTATAGATGAACATTTTGCTGTAAACCTCGGATTGGCATGATTTTTCACACCAACGGACTCCAAATCTCAGATATAGATGGTCTAGACTCAAGGATCATCGATTTCCTAGTTTATTCCTCTCGATTTTGTTTCAACAAATATCAACCCTCAAAATGGAATCACTTCTTGTAGACCTCCAATTGGCACACCCTAAATCTTTGATTTCTTGAATTATTCCTCTCGATTCCGTTTCCACCAATATCAGCCCTAAAACAAAATCTTTTTCTGTAGATCTTCGATTGGGGTGATTTTGCACCATTAGACTCCGAATCTCATATATAGTTCGTTTGGGAACTTTGTTTTCTTGGTTTATTCCTCCTGATTCTATTTCAGCCAATACCAACCCTCAAAACAGAATATTTTCCTGTAAAAATCTTATTAGTGTAATTTTAGTAAATCCTGTCTCAAAATTTTCTTGCATTTTTTCACAAGTTCTTATCATAAAACAAAGCGTTTTTTTTATAATATTTTGACTACAAAACGTCTTAATTTTATGTTGTTTAATGAATAATAATTTTATATTTAATACTCTTTTTGGTTGTTCATGCATTTCTTAAGAGAAAAATATATATAAATTTTTACATAGACAGTTTTTTTTTTTTTTTTTTTTTTTTTTTAACCAAGGTGTCCGGAACAGCTTATACACACCTTGACTATTCCTTGGGGGACCAGTATAGCAACCCACTGTCACAGTCTCCACTTAAATCACAAATGCACAAATACATAGAAAAAGATAATGTATCCATTTGTCAATCTATGGGTGCAGTTATTTACAACCGTAGCCATGCATTACCTTTTTTCTATGTATTTTAATATGACAATTCTAGGTTGGGATCAGCAGACCCGACTGTTTAAAGCCCGAACCGTTTCAACTAAATTAATAAACGGGTTAGGTTCAAGCTGGCCAGTTTAATCATTTGTTGTTCCTGAAGTGAGTGTCATACCCATCGGTTTTTCGGCCCGAATGGAAAGGAGAGGTACGAGAGAGGGGAGGGTGAGGAGTCAGAGAAGGGGTAAAAAAAAGTTGTGAGAGTTTTTACAAAAGTGCTCGCCAACGGTAAAAACGTTTTGAACCAGAACTACTCTGTGAGAGAAAAAAACAGACCGGCGTCCCAAACACTATTCTGCTCACAATCTGCTCCCAAGGAACAATAAATCAATGAAATCACTTCCGGAGAGTGTTATCAAATCCAAATCAGGTGGTCCGATTAGATCAAAACTAAGGTTGAATTCTGTTCTTAAGGCAAGGAACCCTAGCTGACAATTTTATGATCAATCCAAGGTTGGATATATATATATATATATATATGAAATTACGGACCAATTCTAGTGGTACTAGGAGAAGGGTATATTTGTCAAATCAGAAATCAGAGTAGTAATCAGAAAATAGAATTATAATACCCAATCAAAACTGATATTGTAATTTAGATCTCAACAATAACAACCCAATACAAGTAAGTAAATCGATTCAGCAATTAGAATAGAAGGAAATCAAATCTGGAAGCACAAAGGGCAGAATAGGGAGATATTAATTATCTCCAGATCAGCAACAGGTCTGGAAGGGCTTCCCTAGGATGATGAAAAACTTCTTACAAGATAAGGTTGATCTTCTGTTCAGATCTCCTTATCAGTTAATACAAAAGTAACAGAAAACAATTAAGGTTTTTCATACTTGACCAATGAAGGAGAAAGGAAAAAAGATAAAAGAGTGAGGGAAAGAATTAATAGGTCATTCAATTACTGGGAACATTAATCTCTCGCCAATCATTGAATGGAACATAGTGTCACAGCCCCAAAAACAATTAACTTTATGTAGGATGTAATTTTGCATTTAACAATTAATTAACTGAATGAATAGAATAACAAATTAGGGAAAATTCACAAGACCATACAGTCATTGAAAAATGAATCAATTGCAGCACTTAAATTACATAAAATAGATAAAGATCGAACAGATTAGCTGAACCCATAAAAATGGAACAAATATCTCTATATATAAAAAATGTTTAAGAAAAGTAGTAAAACACATCAAATCATCACCAAGACCACTTGAAAGAGTCGGGCAAGGGTAGTGAGTCTATATGACTTGAAGAACATCCTACATTTGTAAAAGAGTCAGGCAAGGGTGTCAAGTTTGTATGACATGAAGAACATCCTACATTTGTAAAAGAGTCAGGCAAGGGTGTCAAGTCTGTGTGATCAATGGATGAAGAATATCCATTTGTGAAAGAGTAAGGATACATCATGACATTGAAGCTCATATCATCAGTACCGTAAGTAAAGGTGTTACTGTGGTTGAATCTTGCTGATGGGAAGTGATGGTAGGAATAATTATGATGATGATGATATGGAATCTGTTGGGAAGTTGAGGGGAGATTAGTCTTCTCTTTCAGCAGGAACCTATTAGACAAGTCACCATCCATAATATCACCCACATCTGTGGACAAAATATTTTCTAATAATTTAGCGTATTCTTCATCACCTTCCATAGAATTGTTCTCTTCTTTTGCAGTCCATCCATAGAATTGTAAAGCAAAGGACCACCACCATCCATAAAATCACTCATGACAACTTGATTCAAGTCTTCTTCCATCTCCTTCCCTTCATTAACTTCACTTTCTCTGCTCTCCCTTATACATCCTTCCACAGAACTATTCATAACTTCACCCTCTTCTTCAACATCAAAGGACACATAAGTTTCCAAGAATTTGGCAAAGTCCCCATCCATAGAATTGTCAATCCCTTGATCATGATCAGTGCCTATGTTCTCTTCTCCTTGCATTTCTCCTACTTCACAATCTTCTTCAACATCCATGGACAGATAATTTTCTAATAAGTTTTCATGCTCATCACCTTCATCATCATCTCCTTCTTCTTCAATACTAAGATCCTCATCATCCTCTTCGTCATCGGCATATTTCTTCTTCTTCTTTTTCTCATGTATTCTACAAATGACCCAGTCATACAGCTGAAAGCAGGAACATAATTAAACATCCATAAGATTATTATGAAGATAAACAATGAAATTAAAGTAGCTATACATATATACATACCTTCATGCCAGTAGTAGTAGTAGTTTCCTGAGCTGTTTGAAACTCATGCATGGTCCAGCTACTGGTCTTGGTTTGATCCTTTATTCCTCCTTCTGGTTTCTTGTCCACGTAGGTGAGAGTAGTCTTAGAACCAATTTCGTAAGATTTGGTGGAATCCATAATAGTCTGTACCCAAAACAGAACCATCCTTCACCATGTACGGTTTATTTTGCATTTTTACCCCACTCCCTTCTGTCATCCTCTTCTCTCTCCCCAACTCTTCTGTTGCTTCCCTAGCAGCGGTTGCGACTCGGGATTAGCAATATGGCATCATCCCTCTCTCTTGCTTCGATCTCCTCCGTTCTCTCTGTCGGAGAAAAGATAGAAAGGAATTGAAGATGATATATATATATCCCTCTCTGTTTAAGAGGGTTTTCGTCTTCTTATCGTTCACCTCCCAACACCTCACCCTTGCTTCCCTGCCATGTCGCATCCCATCCACTGGAGGGTCTATGTAGAACGGCGACAAATCACCTATTGCTGTTGCGGTGAGGCAATTGTAGGGTTGGGGTCAAAATAGGTTAGCTGCTGATCTTTTAAGGACCAAGGCGGCACAACACAGTACGACAAGACCTGCTACCCAGTTAGTTTCTAATTAGTGCGAGAGTTGAAACTAAACAGCACGAGGAAAATGGAAAAGCCTTTCTTCTAAGAAGAAAATTATGAATCTTCCCTATCTTTTGTCTCTTCGATTCAGAAGTACAAAACTAATTGGAGCCTCAATCGCTATCTTCCTTATATCTCACCCCTCTCCGAGAATAGTAAGATCCAATGAGAGGAAATTGAGAAACAGTCATAGTTTCACACCTAAGGATCTCACCCTACAGTAGTAGTTTGATCGCTGCAAATGGTAAAAAATTGCAACCCTTGTAGTTGCAGGTTCTCACTTCACAAATCCCATTACTAGTAAACCAGTTTTTTCAGTATCAAGTCCTCCACTTGCATTAATTGGTGTTCCTCATGGGCATTTTGATGAAGAAGTAGTACATGAGCATAAGGTGCTAATGGAAAGGTTGGAGAGCGGTGGAGAGGAATAGGTTATGGTGGTGGAAAGGTTCTTG
Organism: Macadamia integrifolia; assembly: GCF_013358625.1. Classification (NCBI taxonomy): domain Eukaryota; kingdom Viridiplantae; phylum Streptophyta; class Magnoliopsida; order Proteales; family Proteaceae; genus Macadamia; species Macadamia integrifolia. Next base: position 165,406 of record NW_024868851.1, read on the forward strand.
TCTAGAACGAAACAATTTCAAGCAACACATCCCTGAAATGGGATGTGGGCGGTGAGGCGATTGTAGAGCGCGATGAGGCGATTGAAGCAGCTGGGAACTATTTGCATCCCATGAATGGGGGTAAAAAGAAGAAAGAAGAAGAAGAAGGGGATAAGAGTGGGTTAGAGAAGGGAGGTGGGGGTAAAATTGTCAAAAAATCTTCTTAGTTGAGGGATGAACACTGTTTTGGGTAGTTTTGTAAACCCAAACTCAAAACAGTGTACTTTTGTTAACTGAAAGATAAATTGTGTAATTTTGTAAAGGGAAACACAAAAGTGGGTAATCATGTAATTTTCCCAACAACTAATGAACAAGGTAACTTTATGTAGAATGTAATTTTGCATTTAACAATCATTATAACCACAGGTTAACTTCATTAGGGAAAATTCACAAGACCATACAGTCATTGAAAAATGAATCATTTGCAGCACTTAAATTACATAAAATAGATAAAGATCGAACAGAAAGCTGAACCCATTAAATTGGGATAAGCTAAGTTTGTTGTTGATGTAGATACAAATGGAACAGCTTCAAATTACATAAAAAAATGGAACAAATATCCCTATATAAAAGAATGTTTGAGAAAAGTAGTAAAACGCATCAAATCATCACCAAGACAACTTGAAAGAGTGGGGCAAGGGTAGAAACTCTGTGTCACTTGAAGAACATCCTCCATTTGTGAAAGAGTCGGGCAAGGGTAGCAACTCTGTATGACTTGAAGAACATCCTCCATTTGTGAAAGTGTCAGGCAAGGGTGTCAAGTTTGTATGATCATTGGATGAAGAATATCCATTTGTGAAAGAGTGAGGATGCATCATGACATTGAAGCTCATATCATCAGTACCATAAGTAAAGGTGTTACTGTAGTTGAAGCTTGCTGCTGGGAAGTGATGGTAGGAATAGTTATGATGATATGGAATCTGCTGGGAAGTTGAGGGGAGATTAGTACTCTCTTTCAGCAAGAACCTATTAGACAAGTCACCATCCATAATATCACCCACATCTAGATGCAACTTTTCCTTCCCTTTCTCTTTCTCTTTCCTTTCCCCTCCTACTCCACAATCTTCTTCTTCAACATCCATGGACAAAATATTTTCCAAGAAGTTTGCGTATTCTTCATCACCTTCCATAGAATTGTTCTCTTCTTTTTGCACTCCATCAATGGAATTGTAAAGCAGAGGACCACCACCATCCACAAAATCACTCAGGAGAACTTGATTCAAGTCTTCTTCCATCTCCATCCTTTCATGAACTTCATTTTCTCTGCTCTCCCTTATACATCCTTCCATAGAACTGTTCATAACTTCACCCTCTTCTTCAACATCGAAGGACACATAAGTTTCCAAGAATTTGGAAAAGTCATCATCCATAGAATTGTCAATCCCTTGATCATGAACAGTGCCTATGTTCTCTTCTCCTTGCATTTCTCCTACTTCACAATCTTCTTCAACATCCATGGACAAATAATTTTCTAATAAGTTTTCATACTCATCACCTTCATCATCATCATCCTCTTCTTCTCCAATACTAAGATCCTCATCATCATCCTCTTTGTCATGAGCAGCTTTCTTCTTCTTCTCATATATTCGACATATCACCCAGTCAGACAGCTGAAAGCAGGAACACAATTAAAAATCCATAAGTTTATAATGAAGATAAAAAAAAAAGAAAAAAAAAAAAAA